>NC_056615.1:1979234-2279234 GCF_018340385.1 Cyprinus carpio
ACAGTGACACCAGTGACAGTGTAACACAGAAACAGACACTGTAAAAGTGCAATACTACCTACACTGAGAAGTAAAGAAAACCAGAGCATACATGAGAGTGAAATATGCAAACTTTCAGACTTACTTCTCTGTACCTCAGAAATAACAAAATGAAACCTCTAATTCTTATCATTAAACACTGAAATGTGGCTGACGGCTCACACTAACACTTCACATGTTCTCACCTTGCATCCCTCACAGGCGTGAACGCCATAGTGAAATCCTGACGCCACATCTCCACACACTTTACATAGCAGCACCAGCCCGTTAATCTCTGCGGGAGCAGACATACAGAGGGTCAGATGAATGAGGAATGCTCTGCGCTCAGCTTGCCTTTCTCCTCAGCTGCCTTCTGTTTCCTCAAACAGCTAGAAAACCATTACTACATGATCAAGCACACAAGGACAAATATCATGCAGTGTTAACAATAATTTCAGTTCATTACTATCCACACCATCACATTATTTTTTATTATTCTGACCAATCTAATAAATATATATACTGACTCCAAGCTTTTGAATGGTATAGTATTTATACTGATACTAATTATATGACATACTAATTATATACTAATTCACATTATGACAACATGTGTGCATAGGCGGAGTTTCACTTTTATGCGTGGGGGGGCACCCACTGGCAGACGAGCCACGAGCCCTTTTTTATAGGTTCTACATTTCATGTATTTATGTAGCACATATTCTCCATTAAAACCTAATGCAGAAAAGCCGCCTCTTTTTCTGAATTGCATAGTTGACCACTATTTTTCTTTCATCTCTTCTGACAAATTTTCAGTCAAATTGATTCCAGTTGATTTGTTTTATTTCATTGAGTAGTAATTTAAAGCTTTCTATAGATATATTTATCTTGTCTGTGAGGCATGTATTCGCTGAGTTTCGGTTCATTTTTGTGAAGCTCTCCGGTTAAAGACGAGACGGCAGAAAGCGCATCATGTTTGTTTTCTTTACTTTATAAAAGCACATCATTTTGTTGATATTGTGAGTGCACACAAAAAAGTAGACCCTTTACAGTTACTAATGGTTTATTACTTGAGTCTTACTTCATGATTTATAATGTCTGTGTGTTTGGTGTCTAATGTTTGGGATGGTTTTTATTGGGGAATAATTGTGTTGTATAGAGTGATTTAGATTGCAATTTATTGGAATGGTATTGGATATAGCGCACATTTATCTAGGTTAAATGTTTAAACATTGTTATATGCTTTAACTGTTTTATATCTATAGATTTTATTTTAGGCAAGTCGTGATGATTTTAGAAGGCTAAATTGATCAAACATAGGCTCACTCGCCACTGGCCGCTTGGTCATTACTTTAAAAAACAAAAACTTATATAATAACTTTGCCATTACATACAAAACTAAACCATTTTAATAGAAGTATAAGCTGTTTTGGGAGAAGTGGAAAAAATAGCCTACGCTTCATGTGAAAATCGACTGTCCTATTCAGCCAGCAGTGACTCAGACCACCACATTTTTATTTGCGGGTTTATTAAAATATACAAAGAATTTCCGTTATTCAGTTAACTTGCTAAAGCGGTAAAATAATGAAAAGAGAGTCCTCTCATGAAGCCTAACGCAACAAGTTAAGAATCATGATGAGGATGGGGCTTAAATGTCATAGAAATTAATTTAGCCCAAAACGTAGGCTACTTATTCTATCCACTAAAATAACAAGATAATACAAATAAAATGAGAAAATATAAATTATAAAATTATATAAATAGCCCCCCCTAAACTCCGCCTATGCATGTATGTGAAAAAGAGTATATTCACATAGTTCCATAAAATATGTTATATTTGTAGATGATCAGCTGCAGTATGAAAACACTCCACAGATTTCTTTATTTTGTCTCTCACTTGTAATGCCACTTTTGGCTGTGGAGGGCGACCGTGTCTTTCCTCCGCTGCGCCGCGGTGGGCGGGACTGAGGGGCCACCGCGAGAGCCTCTCCCTGTTGGCCCTGCCCCGCGTGGGGCGGAGAGCAGGACTGATAGCTGCTGTTGGAGGAGTCGCTGTGGCACGACTCGGGACTGGAGGCCGAGCTCGCGGAGCTAATGTAAGCTATTACTCCACCTGCTGGATGACACACAGAGGAGCAACAAATTCATTTCCAAATCTCCTTTTCCAAATCACGTGGCTCCTAATATGCGGATATAAATTCTAAAGCATATGAGAATGAGACATGACCTAGAGGTTGATTCCAGCTTTTTCATGCATCTGCTGACAATTGTCTGTATCATTAATAATAGAAAACAAATATATAAACAGTAAATGCAGTCCATACAGGTGGATATTTACTGATGAAATTACAAACGTTTTCTTTTCCCTCATATCTTATTGTAAGCAGCAGCTGGTCTTATTGTCAGAAAGTGGACCGGGCAGTATGTGCTCTGTCTGTACTGTGAGTTGACCTGATTTCTGCTGCCCTGCTCTCAATGGTTAGATAACACAGCACCATTACATAATACCTCTTTCAGGGTGTAGGCTTTACCGACAGACAATATGACTCTAATGTAATACTGAGAACTAACAAACAGCTTTTTTCCAAACATTAATACGCCATATATTTATAATTAAATTTCATGCCGAAATTATGTTGGTCCTTTAATAATAAAAGCAACTTCTTAAAAGAAAACATTTAAAAATAATAACAATACATAAAAATAAAAATCCTAGTGAAAGTAAATCTTTTTTTCAAATCAGTCCAAATATTCGATTTTTAAATGACATTATTTTTACACAAAAAAAAAAATGAATGAATGGAGGAACGTCTTGTCGCTGAGCTGTTGATTGACGTGTCCTAAGCCCCGCCCACACGTGTACGAGGCATGTCTTGTTGGGAGCGTAAAAGCCAAAAAGTGGGTCAGACTTGGCCGCCTCACGTGTATCAGCAGCTGCAGACGCGTCCACAACGCCATGCAAATTATGCAACACGCACGTCACGACTTCTCTCGACCAATCAGAGCAGACGCACAGGACGCGTAAACACAGACGCACATGGCTAGGCTGAGCGGTCCATGTGAGTCGAGATGGCATAACAACACACGCCTGGCGCTGTTAACCTACTTAGAGTTTTCATGCTGCAAATAAAGTCATAAAAGCCCAAAACACACCTTGAGGCGCAGTAAACATTCACAGCATCACGTGGTGCAGGTACGGTTCGGTGTCATTTATTAAAATAAGAGTACTGACGATATCACCACTAATACGCTCATATTCAAAGATAAATGTGAAGCAGACTGATCTTACCAGCCTTTGTGAGATCCATGTCCTCCGACAGCTTAGAGCCGCAGTCACCTGTGTGTTTGTGCCGTTTTTACTCCGTTTACAGCAACTGTCTAGTCGCTGTGTGATCCGAGTATAACCAGACACTACCTGAGCAACATTTCCAACTAAACCTACCAGATCATCTCAACCAGTCAACGCCGTGTTGCTTGAAACAAAAAGAAGAGGCAAAACAAACCCTCAGGTGTCTTATAAAAGTAGTAATAAATACATAGTTAAATATTTAGACTCATCCAAACTCTATAATAAAAACAGCACCGGCCAAAGAGGCTAAATCAGACTCTGATTTAAAGACTGTGTGGTGGCTCAGAGACGTGAATGAAGGCGGGTTTAACGCAGAGAGTGGGCGTGCTCGTCTGCAGATGACGTCACCCGCCCCGCCCCCAGCTGCATTAGTGTCGGTGTAACCCACTGACACACTTTCACCCCCCTGTGTGTGACCCCAAACACTTTCCATGGTAAGTAGCCTAGAAATGTAGTGTTTGCAGTGCACCCCAAGTCAGAGAGATTTACGCTTCTAATGAGGCACGAAGTGGCATAAATCTTGTGGTAGCCTTTAAAAATATATAAAAATCATCAATACTGAATATACATGTAATGCAGTATGATATATTTTACATTTACTGTAGTCATTTAGCAGACACTTTATGCATGTTTCGGTTAGCCTAATGTACACATAGCAAGGTTTGAATTTTTTATTTCTTATATGTGAACCTGGACCACATAACCAGTCATAAGGGTGAATTTTTTAAAATTGAGATTTATGCATCACCTGAATAAATGAGCTTTCCATTAATGTATGGTTTGTTAGGATCGGACAATATATAATAAATCTGGAATCTGAGGGTGCCAAAAAAATCAAAATATTGAGAAAATCACCTTTAAAGTTGTCCAAATTAATTCTTATCAATGCATATTACTAATCAAAAGTTAAGTTTAGATATATTTACTGTAGGAAATTTACTAAACATCTTCATGGAACATGATCTTTACTTAATATCCTAATGATTTTTGGCATAATTTTTTTTTATCATTTTGACCCATACAATGTATTTTTGGCTATTGCTACAAATATACCACTGCTACTTATGACTGGTTTTGTGCTCCAGGGTGTGTGTGTGTGGGTGTATACACACACACACACACACACACACACACACACACACACACACACACACACACAAAGACAAGTAGATAGAAAAGAAAAAGAATAGAGAAACCTAGGGGCACAGTAACTAAAATTATTTCTATTATAAAAACTAAAATGGATAAAACGAGTTGTGTATTTGTTGTTGAAATAATGTCACATGGTAACCATTGGTAATAGATTTTAAACAGGCTTTGTATTTATTTCTCTCTCTTACATTTTGGGGTGTATGTGACCTTGATATGTTTGTACTATGGTCATATAATTCATAACATTATATCTCTAGCTGACTGAGAGACTGCACAGTGTAGGGGAATTTACAGTTAAAACCCAAGGACCAGGTGTTGAATGAAGACCAGGAGTCAGAGATGCAATCAACTGAAGAAATATTAACTGAAGAAAATAGTTTGCAGAAGTCAGCTTCAACACTCAGGACACAGACACATTCCAACAGCAGTATACATACATTTAGAGTTTATTACTAATATGTGAACTTTATTCAATCAACTACAATCTATGAGGTTAAATACTGATTAATAATCACACAAGAGATAATATAATTGATTTTATTATGAAGGTCATGGTAGATCGAAATCCACTCCTTCAGTGTACAGGTGCTGGTCATATAATTAGAATATCATCAAAAAGTTGATTTCACTAATTCCATTCAAAAAGTGAAACTTATATATTATATTCATTCATTACACACAGACTGATATATTTCAAATGTTTATTTCTTTTAATTTTGATGATTATAACTGACAACTAAGGAAAATCCCAAATTCAGTATCTCAGAAAATTAGAATATTACTTAAGACCAATACAAAGAAAGGATTTTAGAAATCTTGGCCAACTGAAAAGTATGAGCATGTACAGCACTCAATACTTAGTTTGGGCTCCTTTTGCCTGAATTACTGCAGCAATGCGGCGTGGCATGGAGTTGATCAGTCTGTGGCACTGCTCAGGTGTTATGAGAGCCCAGGTTGCTCTGATAGTGGCCTTCAGCTCTTCTGCATTCTTGGGTCTGGCATATCGCATCTTCCTCTTCACAATACCCCATAGATTTTCTATGGGGTTAAGGTCAGGCGAGTTTGCTGGCCAATTAAGAACAGGGATACCATGGTCCTTAAACCAGGTACTGGTAGCTTTGGCACTGTGTGCAGGTGCCAAGTCCTGTTGGAAAATGAAATCTGCATCTCCATAAAGTTGGTCAGCAGCAGGAAGCATAAAGTGCTCTAAAACTTCCTGGTATACGGCTGTGTTGACCTTGGACCTCAGGAAAACACAGTGGACCAACACCAGCAGATGACATGGCACCCCAAACCATCACTGACTGTGGAAACTTTACACTGGACCTCAAGCAGCATGGATTGTGTGCCTCTCCTCTCTTCCTCCAGACTCTGGGACCCTGATTTCCAAAGGAAATGAAAAATTTACTTTCATCAGAGCACATAACTTTGGACCACTCAGCAGCAGTCCAGTCCTTTTTGAAGTGAGACGCTTCTGACGCTGTCTGTTGTCCAAGAGTGGCTTGACACAAGGAATACGACAGCTGAAACCCATGTCTTACATACGTCTGTGTGTAGCGGTTCTTGAAGCACTGACTCCAGCTGCAGTCCACTCTTTGTGAATCTCCCCCACATTTTTGAATGGGTTTTGTTTCACAATCCTCTCCAGGGTGCGTCTATCTCTATTACTTGTACACTTTTTTCTAGCACATCTTTTCCTTCCCTTCGCCTCTCTATTAATGTGCTTGGACACAGAGCTCTGTGAACAGCCAGCCTCTTTTGCAATGACCTTTTGTGTCTTGCCCTCCTTGTGCAAGGTGTCAATGGTCATCTTTTGGACAACTGTCAAGTCAACAGTCTTCCCCATGATTGTGTAGCCTACAGAACTAGACTGAGAGACCATTTAAAGGCATTTGCAGGTATTGAGTTAATTAACTGATTACAGTGTGGCACCTGGTGTCTTCAATATTGAACCTTTTCACGATATTCTAATTTTCTGAGATACTGAATTTGGGATTTTCCTTAGTTGTCAGTTATAAACATCAAAATTAAAAGAAATAAACATTTGAAATATATCAGTATGTGTGTAATGAATAAATATAATATACAAGTTTCACTTTTTGAATGGGATTAGTGAAATAAATCAACTTTTTGATGATATTCTAATTATATGACCATCACCTATATATATATATATATTCAATCAAAGAATCAAAGATAGATCATACAAACGTTTCATAAAAAGATAGATTAATCACATCCAAAATAAACAATTTTGTGTACATAATACATGTGTGTACTGTGTATATTTATTGTGTATATATAAATATGCACACATCCATGCATATATTTAAGAAAATATGTTGTTTATATATGTAATATATTTACATTTAATATAAATTATATATATATATATATATATATATGTTATACATAGTTACTTTAAACAGGGCCTATTTTTCCCTAATGACACACACATTGGGGTGATTGGGGTAAATAAGGAAAAAAAATGGACCCTATTTAACTGCACTTTTCTTCTTCTTGGACAACCAATCAGTCTTCCAAAGACTGGGTCAGCCCCGCCTCCTCACTAAGATGAAAGTATTTGCCTTTTCTTCTCTCAGATTGGTCCTGAATCACTCTTAAGCTAAGACTCCTAGTTAGAAATGTTTAAGCTAAATAAGAGTCGAGTTGAATCTTATAAGCTTTAAGAACATGGGCTGTTTTCCTCGTGTGTGGTGTGGATGTCATTTCTCATTTATGGGGACTCAAATGGCCCAATAAAACAGCATGGATGGAACCTTTTCTTTTTATGTAGCCGTTACAAAAATCATTGAAAACCTAATTGTTATAGTTATTTTTATAGAACTCTGGTGGAATTTGATTGGCTGTGCTGCATTCCAAATATTGAGCTACAGTATATTAACCAAGTTATAGAAATGTTTAAATGCATAAATAAAAAATGGCCATTGTTATGAATGTCAGTCTCATGCTGCATATACCTGCTTGGTGAAATGACATTTTTAAAGGCAAATACTGGCAAAATTGCCAAGATCTCCCAGTTCATCTTCAACCCCAGGAATGAGTGGAGCACACATCACCTAACACTCAAACTGTCCCATGAAGCATAAAGTATATATGCAGTCTAAACATCTGAACCTCAAAGCTCAAAGAAAACAAGGGACATTGTTTATCATAACACATATGCTGCTCATCTCAGCCAGTGAATAAATACCTGCCTTTTGTAACAGACTTCCTGCTCATCTACAAGCTCGCAATAAAGACACACCATGTGAGCATACAAAGGTACTTTATTTGGGCAAATGTACAGTTGTAGCAGGCGTTGTTTAGCGGTAACGGTGCAGCTGCAGGGTGTTGCGTCTCTTCCAGGCCGCGCGCCGAGAACCGCCGATGGTGAGGTGGAACTTGTGGCCCTTGCCCAAACCACGGCTCTTCTTGCCGGCAGACGTGAGCCCACGCATCTCCCTGTGCTTGTGCACAGCCTTGGTGATCCATTGTGTGTCGGGGTTGCGTCTGATGGCTTTGTGGAAGGTGTCGATGAGGACCACTTCGAAGAACTTGTATGTGGAGTCTTCACCCACCCAGTATGAGCTGAGCACCCGCAGACCTCCACAGTGACGGCCCGCACGCTCCTGAAAACACCAGGAGCACAGATTACAACCACACCAGAACATGAGCCGCAATGGACAGCCAAATTAAGAATACGAAACATGAACAAATGCGTACGCAATTTTATGCGGTTGCTTCCATTTATGAATATGCATGAGATAATAATTAGGAAGAGGTGAGAAACTGACCCTAGACATCTAATTGTGCATACTGAAGCCATGAGGAATGGTCAAAATAAAACTATGTAAGACATGACGACATCTGAATACACCAGAACAGAGTCTTGAGGACATATGCGTTTAGGATGGAGAGGCAGCATGGGAGAAAGCCAGTGCTGAGGGACCCTAATTTAATTTTAGAGCTGTCAGATTGACGAGTTGAGTTAACTAGTTCAGAAAAAATAATTTAAATGTTTTAATGCAGTTAACGCACTGGCCCCGCCCCCAAACCTGTACATCATCTTACATTTCATACAGCTGACAAATATGATGCAGGGCAACAACTCCATACATGCACTTATACCCTAAAATTCAAGCTATTGGGGCAAAAACACTCTCTGTATGAGGTTTTTGTCTCATATGATATGATATAAGCCATACTCACACGAGTGCAAATGTGATTTTACAATATATAAATGAGAAGTTTATATTGTGCTATATTTTTAAACAATTTTGCCAACGAAAATAGCTATTACCTAAAAATCCAGAGCAGAACTGTTGTGCGTTTCTGAGCAACACAGCGGTGTTTAGTTCCTGAATGAACGAGGTTAATTGATGGTATGTGCTTTGGTTAAAGCCGACAGATCACATCACTAACTTTTTTTTTTTTTAAATACATAACCTCAATGTTAAACTGTAACCATGATTCTGCAAAGAAATCTCCATCAATCAGAAAAGTGCAGTTAGCACACAGAGCCAAAAGACAGTCCCTCCAGGATTTCACAGAACTTTTTTTCTGATTTTTGCGGCCTAAAATGACTGATTTTGCTGCGGCTTTTCTCAAAATTTTCGGTGACATTTGCAGCATTTCTTATTGTTTTGCAATGAAAGTATACCACAGACAAAACCCATTCACTGACTTCGAGAACCACTGTAGGTCTCAGACTAACATTTGACGACACCAGCACTAGTGCCATTAAGTTCTACAGAAGGTGGCACCAGCACCTGACAGTAAAGCTCTCTCCCCAATCACACATGTACATCTCGGAGACGTCTATTTGATGTCTGCATTTACAGATGCAAGATGTACTTTTAAGAGTGCTTGTTTATCTGCAGTACGTCTCTAAGATGTCAAATAGACATTTAGTAGAAAGCATGTAAAACTGCTTCTGAGACGTTTATCAGAGTACACAGCAGATGATTCCCAGATCTTTAGCAGACGTCTTACAGATTTAATAAATATATTACATCTGATAAAATGTACTTTTATTACTGTCATTCATAATGTTTAAATATAATTTAATGCATACAAAAATATATATATTAGGGAGTGGAAATGGCCTATAAGTACTTAATATATATATTTTTTTATTTTTAAATAATTGTTTGCTTTCCTACATTATGAAACTTTTAGCTTTATAAATGGGGTAACCTATGAAGGATGAACAAATATCGTCACATTAAAAATAACTTTTAAACTCAGTAATACTTAAAGCTTTGAAGTGCTGGGAAAAGTTGTGTGAAGCATTTAAAAACACTCGAAAACATTAGACCATTTCTGGCACAAGTTGTTCCTTGCTAGTGGCGTTTGTTCTGATATCTGTAGCTTTAACAGAATTCTGCACCGAATGTGAATGCTTCTCACAATATTTCACAGAGATGTTATTGATTCTGCTGTGAATTCGACTGCTTTCTTCACTGTATCTATATCTGTATCTATAATAAATGGTAAAAACAGTTCTAGAAGCAAGGCTGCTGATGTGGTGTGTATACACAGTTATTTGATAGCAGGGATCTCTGAAGTACCTGTACTTTACACTGAGTGGATGCAGTAATCCCGTCTCAATGGACAAATATGTTTGAACGTGGTTCAGAGCTTGTCTTGTCAATAAACCTTTTGGTGATTATACAGTAAAAAACCTGTTCCAGTCTAGATGTGTCCATTATTGACATGTACAGGTCGTAAAATCCATAAATCCCTGTAAACCCATGATGGTAAATGTGTGCTTATGCTTCTTAAAAGTGACCATTGTGCATATTAAAACTGACATAAAAGTATGTGCAGCATTGTGGGTTTTAACAGATCTGTTTGAGTTGAAGCGTCAGTGTCTGGCTGCAGATACCCTCTCAGGCCGAGATGCTGCTCACGTACCTCAGCTACTGACTGCAGGCTGCGTGCAAACTTGATCTGGTTGACGCCGTGGTGCACGGGTTTGCCGTAGGTGGCACCTTTAGGCACGGGGCGCTTGCGGCCTCCACGGCGAACACGTATGCGGTAGATGACGTACCCTGTTTGCAGAAAAAACAGTTTAGATACACAGACTCAAGAGAACATGAGCCATGAACTACACAGAGAGAGAGAGAGAGAGAGAGAGAGAGAGAGAGAGAGAGAGAGAGAGAGAGAGAGAGAGAGAGAGAGAGAGAGAGAGAGAGAGAGAGAGAGAGAGAGAGAGGGGTCAACTGAGTATCAGCTAAATCATAGTTAATTCATATGGACCTTAATCTCCAAATAAAACATCCGAGTGCTTTGTGTGACATAAGCTATGTTCCCATTCAACTATTTTGATGCACATTTTTGATTTTTGCATAAAAAAATAAAGTTGGATGTTGGTTGGAAGTTGCAGGTTGATTATAAATTATGAATAGGATATAGTATATGATATGTGATATTGAAAATTGGATACAATGTATTGAATAAATTCCACTTTACACAAAAAAATCTAGATTTAAAAAAACTGGTCAAGAAAAGCTTTAAGTGGGCTTGAGAAAGCTGGACCAGAAAGTTTACAGTCAAGGCAATACAGTCTGATAGATAGATAGATAGATAGATAGATAGATAGATAGAAAGAAATATTAGGTGTTTGGCTCATCTGAACAATCCGTCGATGTAAGTCTATGGGATTTTTATGATTTTTAATCTTCATTTTTAAGAAAACCTCAAGTCGAATCAGTCTGAAATGATATAGCATTCAGAATCAGATCGGTCTGAAGAGCTGTGCTGAGTTTGAAGTTTGTAGAGTTGTAGCTCAAGTAGGAATAGCAGTCGGAAATGTTAGTCTCAGAAGAAGAATAAGAAGTTGTTTAAAAAGCACTTCAGTAAGCTGGCTTTCTCAAGCTCATCCAAAAGCAATGACTGCCTTACTGTGTTTCGTCTGTAATTCATCATATATGAAAATGATTATACTAAGTGGCTTCTTCTAGTCTTCTTGGTGATATTTAGTGCCAGTTTATCAGGAAGTGATGACTGTTCTCGGATGGAAACAGTGCAAATGTTTCACGCGATATTCCAGTTCTGTGCACAAGTTTAATCTGAATCTTAGGATGGAAACATAGCTAGTGCATCATAAAAAATAATGCGCAGCATCTCGTCACTCACCCTGCTTGGCCTTGTATCCCAGCCTGCGGGCTTTATCGGGTCTGGTGGGCCTCGGGGCCCGGTGAAGGGCCGACAGCTGACGGTACTGCCAGCACCGCACACGCAGCAGAAACCTCATCACGTCCGACTGCTTCTTCCTCCAGAGCTCCTGCATGTACTTGTACGCTCCCATGATGCCTCACCTGCAGCACCACATGAATATATCAGTCAGGCACCACATGTGAGAAAGTGTGCATCTAAAACTAGTATACGCTGTTTTTTTAAATTGCATGTGTGCAGATTTATCAGAAAGAGTGAGCTTCATTATAAAGTATGTTCACAAGCTTCCAGTACAGAGACAACCACACACAGACAATAAACTAAGATGTGAATAAAATACACACGTATACATATAAATAAACCACACATACACAAAAAAGAATTGAATAGAATAAAAAATAAAGTCGTAGGGATGTAGAATGATACGGTTATTGTAATTTATGACCATAATTCAGTTTTAAGACTACATGGAACTTATACGTTTTTAATACTACAAATCGCGAGACTGTTTTTAATTCATTAATGAATGAATTAATGAAATTCTGCACTTCATCTTAACCGGTCAGATACATTTTAGCTTGAATCTTGATGTCCGTGCAGCTTTTTATCAACAAACCCCGGCAGGTCACAGACCCGACTGCTAATAAACAAGCGTGTATAAATTCTGTTTATTATATTATTTGATATCTCAGACTTCAGACGCGGAACAGCTGCTTTAGAGGGACGTGTCATGTAAGTTTAACAAATGTAACTCAGTTCTGACAGAAACGGCTCAGTCTCCGGCGTGACATCTGCGACCCTACGCTTCACGATCCCGCTTTAAATTAACCGTGTAACATCATTTCGCCGGAAAATACCGGTCGGAGGGTAATGCTCAGATATTCCGCTCAACACACACTAATCGTGTGATCCGGATGACATTACATGTGTTAGGATTTTTGACGGATTCTACATTCAGAACAAATGCCAAAGTCTCGCTTACTTGATGGCGTACTAACCGGAAAGGGAGAGAAAAATTACCCATAATGCTTTATGAGGCCTTTCCTTCCATCGTGTTTCCGGTTCCGGTTGTGGAAGATTTCTGGGAAACGTAGTCTGTAGCTACGAAATGCATTTAACCAACTACATACACTGCGTTTCGACATATTTCTTCTTAAACCCCAGACTAAATAATATGCTTTTGCCCTTCTCTTATCAGACTCAGAAGAAGAAGAAGCACACAGTGATGACACTAAGTCTTATATTCTCATTCACGCGGTTTAGTAAAGATAGTTTGTGGTGTGATATTCAGATTTCTTTTGGCAATAAATACGCAGTGCGCTGTCATAGACATGCAAATAATGCCGGATATAATTCTCCATGATTTGTGAATTCTGGTGACGCTGTCCTTCGGGCCGAAATCAGGGTTTTTTTTTCGTAGTGACCCTTAATTTTACAATGCCTATAGCTCCAAAAGTTGGACAACGGGAAGAAGGTTTACCTTCCAACATGACAATGAATGACCCAAAGCACAGCAAAACTGATCACACACTGGTTGGAGGACTGAAATCCCATTGAAAATTTGTTGAATGGCATTCTACAGAAATATATGCATGTGTGTATATATATGTATATATGTATGTATAAATCAAATCATTATATGCATATAAAGGCATTATAAGAAGCTTAAAATTCAATGTAATTACAAAATTAAATTGTATTACAGAAGCTTAGAAAAATATTTACAAAAACAAAATGACATAAATTAACGCCGGCAGAACTTTGACACTTCACAGAAGAATAGCGACTCTTTATGGCCACGATAAATCAGAAAAAAGTGTAAAGATCAGAATGTAGAAGAAGATCAATCGCTAGTGCGTTGAAACAATGCTCAACATTTTGTCCTGTGCACAAATGCACTGATGTACACTGATGCACACACAAATCATAAGTTATGACTGAAAATATATGGATAAATTAATTTGATCCTATTAGCTATTTATCAAATCATAAGTTATGACTGAAAATATATGGATAAATTAATTTGATCCTATTAGCTATTTATAAATAAATAAGTATATATAATATTTTTTTTCACAGATCAGAATAGAATTGTTGACATTTTTGCACATTTATTAAAAAAGAAAAACTGAAATATCACATGGTCCTAAGTATTCAGACCCTTTGCTCAGTATTTAGTTGAAGCACCCTTTTGATCTAATACAGCCATGAGTCTTTTTGGGAAAGATGCAACAAGTTTTTCACACCTGGATTTGGGGATCCTCTGCCATTCCTCCTTGCAGATCCTCTTCAGTTCTGTAAGGTTGGATGGTAAACGTTGGTGGACAGCCATTTTCAGGTCTCTCCAGAGATGCTCAATTGGGTTTAAGTCAGGGCTCTGGCTGGGCCATTCAAGAACAGTCACAGAGTTGTTGTGAAGCCACTCCATCATTATTTTAGCTGTGTGCTTAGGGTCATTGTCTTGTTGGAAGGTGAACCTTCGGCCCAGTCTGAGGTCCTGAGCACTCTGGAGAAGGTTTTCGTCCAGGATATCCCTGTACTTGGCCTCATTCATGCGATAGGATAGTTTGTGGCTTGGTCTTAGTGACTTAGAAGTCCTCTTCACTACTCCAAACTCTAACAGATTTAGGAGCTAGTTTTAGAGCCAAAACGCTTTGTGAAACACTTTTGACGCCCATTATTTTCTCCTAAATCTGTGAGTTATGAGCTACTTTTAGCCTACAGATGTTTTGTGAATACGGGTCCTGGTGTTTTATTGCCTGACAGTCGGCGTAAGTCGAGTTATATACTAGTGACAGTCACGAATGAATGCATGTCTGGTCAGCTGATTAATATTTTTTCTTTAACAGTCATCACATACAGTAACAAACACCAAACTAAGCATTACATGCAGATTATTCAGCTGCGTAATATTTAATTTAATTTTAAATACACAATGGTGTGTAAAAGTCTTGGACCTGAACATCTGCAATGTTTTTTTCAATTAAATCAATATTATTTCAACATATGCATGGGTTGCAGAGTCAGAGTCAGACTGTCATATATTATAAATGATCCTGGCATGTGCTTCATAAAAATCATGTCTGTCTGGTGTCAGGTGCAGAGACAAAAGACACTCAGGAGGACATGTACGAGGGAGCAGTTACGCCTCTGTGACACTCGAGGGCTGGATTTATCCAAACACTAAAATGATACTGACTCCAAGCTTTTGAATGCTTTAGTGTATAAAGTAACAAAAGCTTTTTATTTCAGATAAATGCTAGTCTTTGGATTTTTCTAGTCATCAAAGAATCCTGAGAAAAAGTACTCAACTGATTTAAATATTAATAAAAATAATAATAAATGTTTCTTGAACAACAAATCAGCATATTAGAATGATTTCCCAAGGATCATGTGACACTAGACAGGACTAATGATGCTGAAATTTGAAAATAACTGAAAAGAAATTGTTTTTATTCAGCAAACATGCATTAAATTGATCAAAAGAAGGTTATGGAAGATTTTGTTTCAAAAAAGCTGTTCTTTTGAACTTTCTATTCATCAAAGAATACTTAAGCAGCCAAAAAAACTAAAAAGAAGTTTTTAAAATTAATAGAATTAATAAATAAGAATTAATTAATAAGAATAAGCAGCAAATTAGCATATTAGAATGATTTTTGAAAGATCATGCGAGATGTATTAAAATAGAAAAGTTACTTCAGATTGTAATGTTTCATAATATTGCTGTTTTACTGTATTTTTGATCAAATAAATACAGCCTTATGGGCATAAGAGACTTAATTAAAAACATTTACAAATGCACTTCAGAAGAGCTTCGCCAGGACTACATCCATTTACACTCAGAAATAAATGCACTAATCATTTCTTCGGTTGTATTTGTGCTCAGTGATGGGAAAACGGTTAAACATATGCCCCCGGTTTCACAGACAAGGCTTAAGCCTAGTCCCCGACTAAAATGTAAGTCTGAGATGTTTCAGCTGAAAGAAACTTGCACTGATTGATCTTGAAATGTGTCAGTGCCCTTGTTTTGTCTCAAGATGCACACCAGTAATGTTTTTTTTAATGCCATGTTTATAAAAATGACTTTAAAATCCTAATTGAACTATGGCCTAGTCCTGGCTTAAGCTAAGCCCTGTCTGTGAAACCAGGCCATGATGCACAACGGCTCACTAATCACAGAAGCTGAGAATGACTTTCTTTCTTTTTGTCATCAGGCTGCAGTGAATGACTAATCAGACAAATCACCAAAATTAATAAGAATTTTTCACCTGTTTTTGGACAGTTGGGATTTTTTTTTTTAGACCATGAAACTCTAAAAGCAAAAGATTTAATTCTCATTAGCACAGTTTGTTTTTTATAACTACCATGGTTCTCATCAATTCAATAAAAATACTGTATTTTACAATTGAAATGTTATAGACATCTATGTCTTTTTCCATTTTAGGCTTCATTTATGCAAATCTAATATATGTTTTATAAAATCATTTATTTTGCGATGGAATATGACCTGGACATGAGAATCAGTAGTTACATTTATACAAAATGATATAATGGTACAGTCGAGAGAAAATGGACCATTTAAGTGCTTCTTCTGTCCTTCAGTCAAGAAGTGCATTAAGATGGCAGTTAATAAAAATACGGCAACACTGTTACTGTATGTTATAGTGTGTGCATGATGATGATGTCTTCCAGCATCATTTCCAAAACGATCTAAAATCGTAGATCAGCTGTTCTTTCCATTTCTTCTCAAAGCGTTAGAAACCCAAATCTATAATCGTGTAGTCAGTGAGATGAGGGCTTGTAGGCTGTTGCTTTAAGCGCCTGAACTCTAAACACAGGAAACACAGTAAGTAGAGGAAAACTCCAGCAGTTATCAATGGATGTTTGTGAAATCCTGGTCTTAGTAGCGTTATAATTTATACGAAAGATATTTAAACAAAGACAGACTGTGTTTGCTCACAATGTAATGGCTGATTTAACCAAATAAATGTTTATCGGCTGGATAGACTATTGACATGTGAAATGTTATTTCTGTTTGCTGCTATCAATATTTTACAGCAACATGCTGTAATACTAGGCAGGAGTCTTCTGCAACATAAGATTAATTAACTATTCACCATCCTTGTCAACATAACACCAGTTTGTAATTTTTTTTCACAAATCTGGTCATATTTTATTCCAAAATCAAAAGAAATCAACTAATATTCTGTCTACTTCAGAACCACTGCGTCATGATTTTCATGACAACAAATGAACACACCTTCACTGCAATTCTCCTTACAATAAGAAATCTCGTTCTTGTTATAACCAGCATAAATTAAAACAGCAAAACAAATACTACTGTGATATATACATTCTTAATTTTTTATTTGCATTACTGTAATGAGAATGTGATTTCACAAAGCGATGTCCGTAATATATTTTCTTCAGATGTTCCTGACAGGCTTTTACCAGAAATATAACATCAGTGTTTCCCTCTGAATGCTTGCACTGAAAGATACTCTGGACTCTGTACAACAACGTCAACTTTAATATTGGTGGGGAAATACATACATGGGACAATCCTGCCATAGGCTCATGCTGTGACTTCATTTGACAAGAATGAGGAAGCTCCAAATAAAACCAATTTACAACAGGAAGGCAAAGAAAACACACATTAAGATCCATTTTTGTCAAATCATGATGCTACTTGAGCCAAAGGAAACAAACACAACAACAACAAAAAATATGCAGGGAAAGAAAACAATTGAAATGGGAATTTAAATTCCATCATAAAATTCACGCTGTATCTCTACCCTATGGATCCCCATCCCCCCATTTCCTCCCAAAGCTCCTCCCCACCCCACCCCACCCCACAGACGTCCGGCAGCGGCGGCCGGAGGAATTATGTGGCATAGCGTTTGGTCCACTGTTTGGCTATCCTGTCGTGCTCAGGTCTGTTGGTTGTGTACTGCGTGGCGATGCTTCCTACTAGAGGATCAGCTGCAGAAGAAGACAGGTTAAAAACACAATCAGCTGCTATTTACAGTCAACACAGACACAATGTTAAAGCGTTCATGAACTAAGAAAACAAAATTCTTTTCACTAGTCACTGTACTATAAAAACATCCTGTAAGTTTCAGAATTTAGAACTTTGTTGTTACTCAAAATACAGCTTTTATTGAAGGCAGTCTGCCAAAACCACAGCTGGTGAAATGTTCTACTCTATGATGTAATAGTGTGGATAAGCTCCGCCTCCACAGAAGAGGATCAAGGCCTGCTTCTACATCGCTGCCTGTTTAGCCCCGCCCCGATTTTTTTTTTATTATTGTTATAATTCCAAGAGAGAAAGAGACAAGCTGAGAAATCGTCTGATGGAGCAATTGATCAAATAGCGTTTACCAGAGTATGTGAGCGGAGTGGTGTGATATTAACTGGTGCGAGGAGCGGTTTTTTTTAAAACGTCGTAGCGTCGTGGTTTTCTCTCGCTCCAAGAGCGCTCCACCACGAGTACAATTCATGCCAACGGCCCGTAATATAACTGCACATTTAGCAAGAATTCACGTTAAACATATTTAGCTATAGCTTGATACAGATGGATCTCTCAAATCAGAAGATTATAATGACGGCAATAACCGAGCGGGAAGTTATAGGCTAGTTCTCAAGGAGTTTATCTTCCTTTTACTGAATATTTTCGGGTTAAAGCATGATTTAAACAGGTACAGCACATTCACACACAATCACTTTCGCAATAATGCATTCGAACAAATGTAATCTTAGAGTTCTATTTCATCTGTATCTGATTTTGAATGAGCAGAAATATGTAAGAAATGCATCGATCTGTAGATAAAATAACTGACGAAAATGTAAACTGTTATTTTCATCACAAACAAAATTTGCACAGCAGAAAGCAGCTATTATACCTTTTAATGCTGACAACCATGTTATTAGTTTGGCATGTGCTAGGAAAAAAAAAAGCACACAATAGCCTAAGCCACTTTGAAACTCTCCTGTTATTTTATTTTTTATTTTAATATAGGCTACGTTATGAACACAATATTTCAAACATACTGAAATACTTTAGCCACGGAGCGAAGGCTGAGCGGTGTTTCTGGTATCAATGAGCGCGGAGTGGAGCGGGAGCGGAGTGATTATTAAATGCTCGGAGCGGAAATTGTTGCCGCTCCACTCCGCTCACATACTCTGGCGTATACTCCCAAGGCTTTGTTCAGCTGTATACTTAGTTTACTTTATGCCTATGTGCAACATAAGAAAATAAGAAGCAGCTCAGCTAACACTCACAGCTGATTCCAGTAGCACTAGCACTGTTTCTAAGTTAAATGCACAATACTGCAATGATAATCACTAAAACCCTTTTGGGTGAATATCCATAAGAAATATATATTCAATTTGAAGCAACCCTTTCAGCAATGAATGAAATGTATTTTCCAGAATATAAGCATTTCTTTCTCACGTGAACCATGCTGTGACTTACATAATGTGATTACAGTCAAGCATGCGAAACATGCAAAGCGTGCAAAATGTTGATCTGTGCCAAACCAAAGAGGTACGTGAGGCCAAGTTTCATTTGATAGCGCACTTCCCACAAAACAGTACTTTCACTTTCACTAAATTGGTTTAGGCTTGCTTGTTTTTTTTTTAATGAATGTAGTTTAAAATTAATGCCAGGATAATCCATTTTATGCAAATATCTTTCATTCCTGTTCTGTTCAGAATACTATTAAATTTAAAGCATTTGTTGTGGAGTAAGGCGAACTAAAAAAAAACAAAAAAAAAAAAAAAAAAAAAAAACCTTGTTTGCAAACATTTCATTTAGTAGTATTTTACATTGATGTGATTTAAGGCTGGAATACACCGCATGACTTTTGTTCAGATTTTTGAGTGTTTAACTTTTTTTGAAACTTTTGCTCAGATTTTCCTCTGTGACTTTACAAAATGGGTAAGTGTGTGATGGCTAGGACAGGGTTTTGACACATTTAACTATTCAATTAAATTATGCTTCACAAGCTTGCGATTCGATTCAGATTTAATACTGATTATTTTAGATGTATATCAGGTACAGTAAATGGCAAATTTTCTCTAGGAAAAAAAAAATCTCTCAACTAATCCTGTAAAATATACATTAGAGTCAGTTGATACTACATTACTATCATATTTAAGGTTAAAATTATACACAAACACTTAAATTACACTTACAAAGTTGTTATAATATCATATGTAAGTTACTAACTGTAGCTTTAAATTACATAATTATATTTCTAATCCAATTCATTTTTTGAAAGATAAATATTTTTTTTTTTTTCAAAGAAATTAAATATTAAAGAACAGTAAAAAAATAATGAATATGCTATAAGGTGCATATATTTAGCAAAATTCTCTTCTCTAGAGTTTATTTTTCTAGCTGACTAATGAGTTTATCGTCACGAGTATGTTTTTTTCTGAGGTAAATGTGACTTGCGCTTTCACTGTGTGTTCCTGTGGCTCAGTGGTAGAGCATTGCGTTAGCAGAGCAGAAGGTTGTGGGTTCGATTCCCAGGGAACACATGTTAGGTAAAAATTGTTAGCCTGAATGCACTGTACGTCACTTTGGATAAAAGAGTCTGCTAAATGCATAAATGTAAATGTTCACTGCATTTCAAAACAATCTCCGACCATTCATGCAGGTACAAACATAGATATGTATGGGTAGATTCCCTACTATTAAGATTACGGACGCGTCTACGTGTCTTGGAGCGGTTGAATGGGGCATCTACCTATTAGGGGTGTCGCAATATACCGGTATTGATGATAACCGTGATATTCAAAGCAACAGTTATCGATATCGTGTTAATTTAGTGTGTGACAATATATCGGTATTAATATTTAAAATGAACAGTTCTCAATTCAATTAGCTCTCTAAAATGAACAGATAACACCACAGGTAAATACTCCATCGCCAGTACCTGGTTGAGCTCCTAGGTGGCAGTATTGTGCATTAACGCTGACACCTGTCACACAAGAAGAAGATGCAGCGCTCACAGCGAGGATAGCCATGTTGGTCAGAGTAAGTTTTATCATTATTTTACTAGTCATAGAATGGGAAACGTTATATTAACCTGTTAACAACGGTTTTCTGTGTTTATATATTTAAGTAAAAGGTGATTATTTTAATAAGTATTTAGTATATAGTTTTCTTTACTCGTCTTATTTTTGTTTTTGCAATCAATACGGCCTTTGCGTAGTAACACTTTATTTCTTTGTTCAAATCTATTAACAGTTACATGATTAAAACTGATCTTGAAAAACTGAGCGGCCACATTGATACATTAAACTCTGTCAAATGTTAAGTTGGTCGTAGTGCCGTGCACTTAATGCCTCATCTGCGGTCATTCTTCAATAAGGTTCATTAGTTAACATTAGTTAATTACATTAGCTAACATATATAAATAACATAAATAATATTTAACAATATTTCCACAGCATTTATTCATCTTAGTTCGTGTTTATTTCAGCATTTACTTATGCATTATTAAAATCACAAGTTGTGTTTGTAAACATTAATGCACTGTGAACTAACATGCACAATGAATGACACTCTTTTTATTAACATAAACAAGGATTAATAAATTGTTTAATAAATGTATTGTTCATTGTTCATTCATGTTAGTTAATACATTCATGTTAACAAATGACATCTTATCGTAAAGTGTTATCATTAATATTTATTCATCATACTGTTGAACTTGACAGTATTTTCTCTCTTGTTATTTCATAGGAGCGTCAAAGAAGACGGAG
This sequence comes from Cyprinus carpio, assembly GCF_018340385.1. Taxonomy (NCBI): domain Eukaryota; kingdom Metazoa; phylum Chordata; class Actinopteri; order Cypriniformes; family Cyprinidae; genus Cyprinus; species Cyprinus carpio. Next base: position 2,000,710 of record NC_056615.1, read on the forward strand.
TAAGCCAGAGTCTTGTGCCCTGCGTTTATCAGTATCCTTATGCTCGTTGGGTGAAAAAGAAAAACTCAATAGACAAAGTAAAAAATTATTTGACTTATACCCCCCCCCCCCCCCCCCACCCAAGGATTCTATAGATATCACGATATATCGATACCGTGAATTATTATGGCCACAATAACCGTGATATGAAAAATCTAATATCGTGACCGCCCTAACTATACATATCTATGGGTACAACAATGAGCAGGATGTTATTGTTTACATTGTCATCAAGGATACGTAGACCTAATGTGGGCAGCCTCGTCATCGTTTTCAAAAGTCTCTGTTTTGGTCCGTTTACACTGAAATGCAACCCCAGAGTTTTCAAACTAAAATGGTGTCTGCAATGTTTCCAAAAGCCTAGTGTAAACGATAGCCCTAACAAAAGTTATGCGTTTTATAATGCCCCTATTATGGATGTTTGAAAATTACCTTTCATGCAGTGTGTAACACAGCTCTAAGTGAATGAAATCATCCTGCAAAGTTTTAAATCTGAAAGTGCACCGTGCATAAAGTTATTGTCTCTCAAAAGAAAGAGTCGACTCTAAATCATTGAAACAAGTCGTTTTTAAAATTAATCCCAAGTCATCAACATGAAACATTAGCATATTGCCCGCCCACTTGTTGGTCTTTTTTTTTTTTTTGACCTTGCATAATAGGGGCACTTTAAAACAAAAATGCACTAGAATAAACGTATCGTATTTTCTGCAAAAACAGTAAGCACATGCATTCAGGGCTCAGTCTGCGAGAAAATCATCGCCTTTTTACGACCATTTTCCATACAAGGAATTCAAATAGCTCAGACACGAGATGAACAAAGATGTGTGCAGTTTCATACATGAGCATGAAGCGGCTGTATCAATGCTCACACCTGTAACTGCTTTGCTGTCGTCTCGGTCAAACAGGTGGAGCTCCAGCATACTGACAAACACTGGAGCTCCAGCCCTCGACCGGCTCGATCACACCAGCCACTTACCAGGGTTACAGTCTGTGAGGAGAGAGCAGATGGACAGCAGCACTTTGGAGATGGTGAGCGCCGGGCTCCAGTTGTCCTTCAGGATGTCCAGACAGATCACACCCTGACTGTTGATGTTGCAGTGGTAGATTCTCGTGCGAAACGTCACCTGACACACAACGGAGCAAGAGTCATTAGGAGAATCTTAAAGAGATCGTAAGACCTTTGTTCATCTTCGGAGCACAAAAAAAATGAATTTCGGGAGCTTTCTGGTCCTCGATCAAGGCTCAGAAACGTAGCAAGGACATTGTTAAAATAATCCGTGACATCAGTGGTTAAACCGTAATTTTACGGAGCTATGAGAATTCTTTTTGTGTGCAAAAACAAAAATAACGATTTTATTCAACAATTCGTCTCCTCTGCGTCACCCTATAGTGCATTTTGGAGCGTATCACTATAGAATACCCAAGACGTGTCACTCATATAGTTTTGAATGGGAAAAAATGCAATGCTCAATATGGCCACTCAATCGCAGGAAGCCCCGCCTTCTGAATGAAGGAGCCAATCGCTAATCGGTAAAGTCAGCGCGTCACTGCAGCTGCCGTTAGAAGTCACGGTTGCTATAGAAACAGTCAGCACTCTGAGACGTGCACTCAGGACTGTGCATGCGCACTGGGTGCTTTTTGAGCAAAAATAGCAACATTTATGACACAGTTGCTATTAGATTTATTTGGTGATTTCAAATATGAAATTTAATCCTAAACTTAGTGAACAGTTTTGGAGAATTGGATGTTTCCCCATTCAAAGAGATCGGAGCTGCACTTGGATGCCCGAGAGGCGTTTCAAAGATGGCCACTGAGTGTATTAGCTTGTCTTAAAAATTTAATCCTAAAATATACGTAAACAACATATGCTGTTCTGTGTCACCCGCACCATACGCGGACACACCGTTTACAACGTTTACGCTTTGATCTGAACGTAAACAATGTATCCACGAACATACGTTGCATACGTTGTTTACGTATGTGATACTCTCCAAAATGGCCCTATAGGGTGACGTGGAGAAGAAGAATCGTTGAATAAAGTCATTATTTTTGTTTTCTTTGTGCAAAAAAAAGTATTCTTGTAGCTTCGTAGAATTAAGGTTGAATGGATTATTTTACCGATCTCCTTGCCACATTTCCGGACCTTGATCGTGTTACGATCCTTGCTGTCTACAGAAGATCAGAGAGCTCTCAGATCTCATCAAACATATCTTAATTTGTGTTCAGAGGATGAACGACGGTCTTACAGGTTTGGACCGACATAAGGGTAAGTAATTAATGACAGAATTTTCATTTTTGGGTGAACTATCCTTTAAAAAGCTCTTGTGTCCATTAACACAGATGTTGAGGTAGTCTTTGTGGTTGTAGTTAGTTACTCTTATTTCACCTTGTTTATTGGCAAACCGATTGCTCTATGCTCGTCCGGTCCTAAACCAGAGGCTTTTCTTATCATAAAGTTTGCACAACTCCTCACTTTCTTCTTTACAGCCCCGTTTCTTGTCTGTCATGGACAGATTATCTACTATCTAGCCTATTTTACAATATCAAACAGACACTGAAAGACAACTCAAGTGAACACTGAAAAGCCTCAGCTTATCTTATTACAATATTATTATTATTTATATATATATATATATATATATATATATATATATATATATATATATATATATATATATATATATATATATACATATATATATATATATATATATATATATATATATATATATATATAATTCATTAATTTGGTGGTTGAACCATTTTATAATAAGTAATCTGATCTGAAATCTGAAAGATTACAAGTCAAAACCTAATTTTGAGAGTGAGTCACTCCGGTATAGAAAAGAGAGAGCAGGTATTCATAATGAGTCTGTCCTGGAGTGTAATACCTTTACGCAAGGCGACAAAAGATACTGAATGTGTAGTTTAGGTGTGTGTTTATATGCATTTGACAGCAGCTTTCAACAGGGCTCATTCAATCAGCATTTAGAGTCAAAACTACCCATCTCATAGTATTTCAGTTCTTAAAAGACATGATACAAAGCTTTTATACTCACTATTGTTAACTGTCATTATATTTATAAATATTTCTGTCTGCTGTTGCACGAACAGGGCAATCGGTGTGCCACACCTGGTATGTAGTATATTCAGTATCGGCCCTATACTGAACCTGTGTTGTGTGCTGTAAAATTATTTGAATCATAACAGAATGAACAGTGAAAGTAACAGAAGCTTGTGCATTTTACCACGCATAATGAAGAGTGTAAAGAACTTTGCTAAACAAATTAGATGGTCACATTTTATTTTGAGGTCCGATTTTCCGATTTTTCTTTAAACCATTAAAGGGATACTCCAGCCCAAAATGAAAATTTTGTCATTAATCACTTACCCCCATGTCATTCCAAACCTGTAAAAGCTCGGTTCGTCTTCGGAACACAATTTAAGATATTTTGGATGAAAACCTGGAGGCTTGTGACTGTCCCATAGACTGACAAATAAATAACAGTGTCAAGGTCCATAAAAGGTATGAAAGTCATTGTCAGAATACTCCATCTGCCATCAGACGTGCAATCTGGGTTTTATGATGTGACGGGAACAGTTTTTGTAAGGGTTTTTGTGAGTGAAAAAAACTAAAATAATGACTTTATTCAATAATTCCTTTGTCAACAGTCTCTTTTTTTTTTCTTATTATCGCATGCTCTTCTGTGTCATCCGCGCCACAAGGATGCAGTGTTTTATTTCAAATCAAAGCTAAATACACGTAGAAACAGCACATCCTTGTGGTGCGGATGATACAGTGTATCTTAATATAATATCATGAGACACAGAGGAGACTGTTGACAAAGGAATTATTGAATAAAGTCATAATTTTTGTTTTTCATCCAAAATATCTTAAATTGTGTTCCGAAGACGAACCCAGCTTTTATGGGTTTGGAACGACATGGGGGTAAGTGATTAATGACAAAACTTTCATTTTGGGGTGAAGTATCCCTTTAACTATGACTTCTGCCTCAAACTACTAATTTGCCGCTTATGAGTAGTAAGTAAGGTAGTTGAGTTTAGGATAAGGGATGTAGAATATGGCCGTGCAGAATATGTGCTTTACAAGTACTAATAAACAGCCAATATGTTAATAACAGGCATGCTAACAAGCAACTAGTTAATAGTGAGAACTAGTTCCTATACCAAAGTGTTACCAATTAGACCAACTATTAGTCCATTCATATTCTTTCGATTTCTTTACCCAACATTTTTAAAAATGACAAAAGCAATGAAAATACAGGTATCAATAATTGGCATCTGCAAGTACCAAAAATGAAAGTATCGATATCGTAGTCATTATAGAAAAAGTGAAATTATAATTATTAGAATTTAAAACAGCTGTTTTCTATGTGAATATATATGTTAACGTGTAATTTATTCTTGTGATCAAAGCTGGATTTTCAGCATCATTACTCCAGTCTTCAGTGTCGCATGATCCTTGTTGATTTGCTACTTAAGAAACATCACTTATTATTATCAATGTCAAAAACAGCTGTGCTGCTCCATATTTTGGTGGAAAAAAATACATTTTCAGTATTTTTAGATGAATTAAACATTCAAAAGAACGGCATTTATTTGAAATAGAATCTTAATCGTAACATTCTAAATGTCCAAACTGTCACTTTTGATTGATTTAAAGTCTCCTTGCTTAATAAATGTTTTAATCCCTTTAAAAAATATATAAATAAATCTTGCAGATCCCAAACCTATGAATGGTAGTTTCTAAGTGAATATGGCTGTCCATCCCACACACTAACTCTGACTATCAGAAAGTGAGCTCTGACCTTGGGTGGTTTGAAGGGGTAGTCCGGAGTGAAAGCGATGTCCAGGAAGAACACTCCTCCCTCATACACTGAACCTGGAGGACCCAGGATAGTGGACCTCCACTCGTAGATGTTGTCTCCTTTAGGACCCGCACTGACAACAAAAACAGAGGGGATCATTTTTACTCAGAACAAACACCACAAAACTAATTTGCATCAGCAGAAGATAAATTTCTATTTAACCCGATATGACCTTGTAACTTAAAGAGGTGTAGCTAATCTCACTGGCAATAAATTATTTATAAAAGGGTATAAAAAGATTTCACGGTTAAGAACAGTTAAAAAAAAATTAAACCTCTATCAGTATCATATCATCTTTTGTGTTCATCAGAACAAAGAAATTCATACAGGTGATTCATACAACTTAACTAAAAGTAAATTATGAAATATTTCATTTTTAGATTAACTTTTCCTTTAAACAAGTATTAAATGTGTCTTGAAGTGCTGTTAAGATAATCATTTCACAGCAAAAATGTAAATGACATCATCCATGCACACACACATTGATAAGACTGAGGTTGATTTCAGTAAACCACTGACTAAATGTTACACCTCCAACCAGTTCATGTGACTGAAATAGCTCAAAATCATCCACAGATCTGTGTGACAGAGTGGAGAATCAGTGCAATATTTCTGAAAGCGTTGGCTTGAACCACGTACACAAACACACAGAGGAAGCAAGCTGCTGGATGATAAGAACTACACAGCAGACAACAGTCAGGTGAAAGGATTCGTGTCCTCAAATGACTGTTACTGCCCTCCATACTGTCAGACAAGCAGTGCTGGGGGTAACGCAAGTTACGCAATCAGATTACTTGTTTCAGCTAACTAGTAAAGTAATGCATTTCTTTTTAATTCACAAGAAAATATCTGAGTTTGTTTTCCATGCACTGACTGACAGCTCTCCTGTGCTCATGTTGAGAGAAATCATGAGTAAGTGCAGAGGAGTTGTGTGCGCTGTGTAAACAAGTTACTGTAGATCTAGACTAAATGTGAACGTGCATTTACTCATCTCACACGCACAAAAACTGATTCAGTATTCACCACCTACTACTGTAAAGATGTGAATTTGCATTTTCTTCAGCCTGAGACTTATTCATTTCACTTTTGGTGTGAAAGGGCTTTTACATTTGCCAAAAATTACTTTTTTATATTAATAGCAAACAAGCAAGCCCATTTTAGTTGAGAAAAAGTAATGCAAAAGTAACATAACACTTACAATATCGTAATGCATTACATTTAAAAGTTGCTTTCCCCAATACTGCAGACAAGAACATAAAATCTAGAAAAGTCCTGTGTAGTTGAGAATCATCAAGAAAATGTTAAAATGCGGTAGCTAAAAAAAAAAATATTGACAAGTGTATACTGTGGATTAACTGTGTCTGCTTGATTCAATAATGAACGTGCAGAACATCTCTCTTCTTTCCTACTGTTGCATATATCCATGTAAAATGGCTTCCCAAACAAGAAGAAACATGTATGCTAAGACAGGACTTGATCTTGTCCATCAGGAATCTGAAGTGTGTCAATATATTGAGTGGGTGCATTAGGTCTTAAAGTGACAGCAGCCTAATAAAGAATTGTGAAATTCCACTGCTGATATCACAACAACCTTACTTCCAGTAAAACATACTCGCAGCCCTTCTTGAAAATGGTATTCATCCATTTTGGAGGAAGAATGCAGGTGGTTTCTGGTTCCCAACCCTTCTGTTTCTTCTTTTCGTTTTTTTTCATATATATAAAGGCAGTGCACTTGTTTGCAGGAATAAAGTAATGCCAGTAACTGGTCTGGTTTCAGACCAGAGCTGCTATATAACAGTGTGAATATGCTTACAGTATATCTTTTGGGAGACAATCATGCACAGAACAGAGGGAACCAAGTAATTTGCTTTTAGAGAAAGAGAATATCAACACAGGTGCAAAACACAGTTGAAAGACGGTGGTATTTTTAAAGGTTAAATTACGGATCTGAAACTTCACAGCAGGAACTTCATTCACTGCTTGTATGAAATTTGGCCAAACATACCTGCTGCCCATCTGTGTTTTCAGAGCAGCACAAATAATCTGACCTAATTGTATATCCTAAAAATAATGAGAGGCAAACTTAGGCTCAAGTTTTTCCCGTAAACCAAACTCGCTTGGGTGACCGTACTTGGCAGCAAAGATTGACACGAGCCCTTCCTGTGTCAGCGTCGGAGCGTAACAGCCATGAGATGAGTGCATCAAACCGACCCGTGTCATTCCCACCCGGATTTATGCTTCACAACAGCTGAATACAAGCGCACACAGGAGGCACTGTCTGAACACATGCAGTGTTTGGATGTGTCAGGGGTCCGTCACACTGCTGCTACTGCCATTCAGTTCAGTAACACAGGGGTCTTTTCTGCCCAGATAAACAGCTCACAATGCACATTAGACTCAGAGTCATTTCAGAGGAGCTGAAGCTATGATAAGAGACTTCATTCTCACTTCTCACTTCTAGAAAACAATAATGCAATGGGGGAATTTCAGTTATTTTAATTATTGAAAAACAGCAAATCCCACACAATAGCAATCTTTGCAAAAAGTATCAAAAAAGGTTTACAATAAAACTTTTTATATAGTTTTTGCAAAGATTGGTAGTGTGTGGGATTTGCTTTGTTTTTTGTCCATTGCCATCAGATTGACTGTTAATTGATTTTTTTAATTACCATTTTTAAACAACATGATTTATAATATTGCAGCTCAAATGTTTGTGGTTAGTACGGTTTTTAAAAAGAAATGAATACTTGAATGTTTTAAATTGATCAAAAAACACTTATAAATGTTACAAAAGATTTCCATTTCAAATAAATCTTTCAAACTTTTTATTCATCAAAGAATCCTGAAAGCATAATAGAAAGATTAAATGGTAATGAAAATGGAGTGAAAATTACAATTATATATAAAATATAAAAGTTATTTTAAATGATTGATACACAATAAAGTAATAATAAAACATAACATTTCAAAATATTGCCATTGAAAACAAAAAAATCTCATCAACCCCAAACCTTTGAACAATGGTGTGTAAGTGTTAAATTGGCCATCAGCCATCTTCAACTGTAGATATGCGTACAAACACAAACCGTCCGATCACTTGTTTTTTTGTTGTTGTTGGTGTTATTTTTATTAAAATTTGACATTTTCTACAAGCAAAAAACTTTGAAATTCTACTGTGCTTCATGTTAAATTACTTGTTTTACACCGCATGCAGTGCATATTTATTTTTGTGCCCACATTAGCAGGTCACAGCCTTCACAGTGTGTGAGCGTAACTTGTGATCCTGTGCAGCAGGAGTGTAGCTGCAAGCAGAGCTTCAGCACTGATGATAACACACAAAACACTGTTAAAATGCTTTAGAATAATACTCATCAAAATGATTGGAGGAAAAGAGTTGTGTTGGAGTGAACAGGTCTTGAGTGAACCACCCAGAACATCCTAACAGACATCTAGCAAGAGCCAAACCACCACAGACTTGCTTGGCCATCAGGCAAATATCAATTTTCAAATGAATTCAAAATCTGTTGCAGCATCTCACAAGTGTGCGCACTAGTCGAGTGTCATCACTGTAGTTGGACTGCTTTGCTCAAGACTTCAAATACGAAAGCGAATACAAGGCTTAGTGGTGTAGCATATGTTTGGCTTTAGTAAAGACTGCTAATAAATCAAGATAAGAGAGAAGAAAGCAATGGCAGGGGAAAAGATGTGACTCGAACGCCTCAAGATAAAAAAACATGCTTGCATAAATGCAGACACATGAGAGAAGGAACGAGCTGAAGTGTATAAACAGATGCTAAAGGTGACGAGTGGTTTTGAAGACGAGGTCTGTCAGCTGTGCAATTCTGAGTCAAGTACAATTACCTTCAGATACGCTCACCAAAAAAAAAAAAAAAACAAGTAACACTTTACACTGAGGGTAGAGACATGAAGCTGATAAAGCCTCGCATCTGTCATCGTTCGTTTGGGTTTATGAGATCAGTGAGGTCTGGACGTTCTGACACAATGACGCCAATCAATAACCATACACAACATCAGGATGGCTCACCGCAATCTTCACATACACACCAACCACCAAAGGAAACATTTCAAATAACAGACAAACAATCCAGTCAAAAATGATCAGATTTCATCTATGACTCAAAGGGGTTTCTGTAGGGGATCTTTCTAACCATGGAAACAATGAAATGCAGTTGTTTACTGTGCTTCTTAGAAACTTCAGCTGATGAAACAGGAAAATTAATTCTCTGATGGTAAGGAGACAATTAGAAGAGTGTTTTTATTTTTATTTTAAGCAAACTATTTGATTTATTTGCTTATTTATTTTTAGATTGCGAGCTGGTCGAGTAAAAATCATGAACTGAAACATCAAAAAAACTAAACAGTTGATTTTACAGCATCACAAACCTCTGTGAAACACTGCCCCTGCTGGAAAAAAAAAAAAAACATTAGACACCATCACAGAATTTGTAATGGTTTTAATGCTTATAATGGGACTTGTATTGGTTTTAATGGAAATTATAAGAAAATATATCGTTATCGGCTATCGGCCAAAATGAATTGAAAAATATCGGCATAACGGATAAAAATCCAATATCATACATCCCTAGTTTTAATGATTAAAAGTTAATGGTATGTAATGGTATTTGTAGTGGAAACCATTAGAATTTTCTGCGATGGTTCTATTGTTTGTTTTTTTTCAGCAGGGTGCTGTGTTCCAGTATAATATTATAATAATATCAATCCTCATATGACACCGGAGATAATCGAATACTGACCTGAGAATCACAGTCATTTATAATGCGTGCATGCTTCTGTCAGAATCAGAACTAGCAGTGTCTGATTATAAATAAACCACACTTGTGATCCAATTTGGTCAAGCAGGTTTGCAAAAAGATCCATGAATCAGTTTGATTCATTTGGACAGTTCACTCACACACTCCGAAATATTAACAATTTTTTCTTTTTAAAGCGTCTGAAAAAATATATTTTTGGATATTCACCTACAGTTCGTTGTAGGAAACAAAACGAGCAAAAGTCTTTGTTTTACAGCAATGAAGCTTGTGTGTGCTGCAGATAATGACAATTCATATCCATACTAGCATCAGAACACTGGGAAGTCCCCCTGCACTACCCAAACCATCAGCGTTACAACAGCACCTGCATTTTCAACACTGCCAACATCTTATCAATATCACCATACAACACAGATTTACATTCATGCACATATGCGTAAATAAGACAGCTGCAGCCAAAATGAAGTGTTTTTACACTTCTTAAGAACTGGAACCCACAAACATATCAAATCCTGGCATTCTGGAGCCGGTCAGGAGGTCCAGTCACACACATCTCATGGTGACTTACACAACAAGATTTCTACATATTCTAATTTTAGACATAATAAGAGTTATCACGCTTTTCCCTCGCTGCTGAGAAAGCTTCACTAGAACACCAACTGAATTTATTTATTTAACAGGGACAATGCAGAATAACACTGAAAGCTGAAAGGGACTTCTGTGTGAGATGTGCTTCATTCTTAGCTACACTACTGACTTTTGCCTGTGAATCACACTAAATTTCTAATGTGACAGCACCTCGCTGAAGGCAGGAGGTCCCGCATTCAGTTTGTTTCTTTATGGTTCTTTAACATCCAAACACTGAGACTAATGCAAGCAGAGAATGACAAAGAGCTGCAAAGCATTTCCTCACCTGCAGTTCGGCGGCGGGTCCAACATGATGTCAGCCAGCTCTTTCTGAATCCTGAAAGAAGACGACACATGATTCCCACGAACATCTCTGAACTCTGACATACAAACACATCTAGATAAAGTACTGCGGAATCGAGTAACAGCCGTCTCAAAGCCGGGCAAGCCGCTTACCTAAACAGCATTTCTAGGTACCAAATTATTCTAGAAGAGCACGTTTGTTGTGTTTTTGATCGTATCGAATATGATTTCTGGAGTTTAGCTCTTTTGAAGTGAAAGCTGCTGTCCGAAACCTCAAAATAAATAAAGAAAAAAACACTGTCTGACAAGATAACAGTATGCCATGAAGGCGTTTACAAATGCAACATCCTGTCTACTAATATGCCTTCATTTGGTCAGTCTTTGAATGCAGGATATCCCACAATCCTGTGTGTTTGTTGTTCTGTGGTTGATGAAAGGTTAAAAATGCCATCTGATGGCAGGCTAGCAACCAGCAATAATAAGATAAGGCCACATTGTTCCCCTCAGTATTAGGGGACAGCTCTGTATTGTTAGGATGAAAAACATTTTAAAAGTTTTTTTTTTTAGTTTGGTCTCCTTCAGCATGCTAATAGTGCTCGTTAATATCAAAATAAATGAGATGACCAATCAAATCAATTTACTGTAAACCGAAGCAAAGCATGAATTCCAGTGTGACGCTTCAATTTTAACAATGAAAAAGTGTGAAGTAGGAAGCAAAACATCTCGTATCTGTCAACTGTTTACAAAGGAAATGTTAAACGGCCAACTGTTATATCCAGTGATGCAAACTACTCAGCCTTTTTTTTTTCAAAGCAAATTTCTTAATTTCAAATTAAAAATGTAGGCTTTAAAGTAAATCGTGTAATTCATTGAATGTAACAAGAAACATTTCCAGAGCTGTTTTTTTTTACATATCAGGCATACAATTAAGTGCACTTTTTTTCTTTGCAAATAGTTCAAGTGGATTTTACAATATACTATGGCTTTTTAGGTTGTTTTTTTCCTTTCCTTTCTTATTTTTTTTTTTTATTCATTTAAATAAAAAGGACCATTAATACCTACTCCACCCCAAAACCGGTTTGGTCCTTGTCTGATGAAGCAGTTATAAGAACAAAAACACTTCAATTTCTTAATCACAGCTTTCATTTGAATTTTGAAACAATCACTGTAGTCATTAAATATCTGCTTATCTTTAAGTCTCGCTAAATCATCTGACGGCGCTTCAGTGCCACTGAATTCTGTCTGAATCCAGTTTCTTTGTATACAAAAACCGCTGCTGACTTTGGGACATGGCCCAGGGCTGCGTTTCCCAAAAGCATCGTAAGCCTAAAGTTGATCACAGCTCCATTGGCTTCAATGGGTCTACTCTGTACTTAAAGGGATACTCCATCCCAAAATGACAATTTGGTCATTAATCACTTACCCCCATGTCGTTCCAAACCCGTAAAAGCGCCGTTCATCTTCAAAACACAATTTAAGATATTTTGGATGAAAACCTGGAGGCTTGAGACTGTCCCATAGACTGCCAAATAAATAACATCCTGTAGCATCCTTGTGGCACGGATGATACAGAAGAGCATGCGGTGATATGGAGAGACACAGAGGAGACCGTTGACAAATGAATTATTAACTAAAGTCATTATTTTTGTATTCTTCGCTTACAAAAAGTGTTCAAGTCGCTTCATATAACCCAGATTGCACGTCTGATGGCAGATGGAGTATTCTGATGACGACTTTCATACCTTTTATGGACCTTGACACTGTTATTTATTTGGCAGTCTATGGGACAGTCACAAGCCTCCAGGTTTTCATCCAAAACATCTTAAATTGTGGGAAGAAGAACGAAGCTTTTACGGGTTTGGAACGACACGGGGGTAAGTGATTAAAGACAAAATTTTCATTCTGGTATGGAGTATCCCTTTAAGCTTCAGATGATTTCGGGATCGGTGTCTCCTCACCTCTTGGCGCTGGTGGAGAGGAGTTTGGAGGTCTTGCTCATGTTGGCTTTGCTGTCTCTCTTTTTCCCAGGCGTGTCTTTCTCCTGCTGCTGATGGGTGGAAGAAGAGGAGGAAGAGGAGGATGAACTAGAGCTGGCGCGCGAGTCCTCATCCGACATCCCGATCTATCAGAAAAACACACACAAACACACTCCGCTGATGTGAAACACTGTGTGAACGTAACATATCGACGCACGCACGCAGCACCGTTCAGCTGTTCCGACGCAAAGGTTGCAACAATGTAAGCGATGTATCAAGCGATGTATCTGACCTTTAACTGCAGATCAACAACACGGCGTGTGATTTCTACGCATTTCGGCTTGAAATAACCGCTCTAAACGTCAATGCGTTACACAAATGTAACGCTGATCCCGATCGAAGCGAATCCGTTCAATGACAAGAGATTAAACCGCAGGAAGTGGCGCACAAACACGCCTCGGTGTCGCGTCCAACAAACTCAAACTTCACTCCGTCCCACAAACGCGGTGAAGGGACGTGGTAAAAACACGGTAAATGTGTCGTCAGCTTTGTAGGCTCGCAGTTGTTGTCTTCATTTACCGTCGACGAAGAAATGTTTCGGAGCCTTAGCGTACAGACGAGAACAAAGGCATCCTAACGCACCGCGGAGGGGAACAGAATAGAAATAGGAGGTATATTGTAAGGTTTGAAGGCTTGTGTACCTCTCTTTGTGTCGGTGTGTGTCCGTGGACGCGCGGGACGCGCGTGTCTGTAGTGGTGGTGGTGCTGCTGATGCTGAAGAAAAAAAACACACACACACACACACACGGAAGTGCTGATGCTGGTGCGCGCGCATACACAAACGTCGCTCAAACACGTAATATCAGCAAAATAATCGCTCCTTAAAGACTTGGAGCCTCAGTGGACAGTTAACAGACACATGCGGAGCAACATGCTTCATATACTGCCAATTAACAGTTATCTTCTCATGTGATTATGCACTCTATTTGGAAACTACAAGTACACTTTTACACTTTATTTAGTATACTTTAGATTTTTTTATGTTTAAATTAATTTATGCGTGTATTTAAGTGTACATGTGCAAAACCATGCCATTTTTAAGGTTTATTATTATTACTTTCGCACCTTAGTGTACAATAAAAAGGTACTGTTTGAATTAAGGTCTATAAAGTAGTATAAAGTATAAAGACCTTATTAGAGTTTTCATAGACCTGTGAAATGCAATACAATACAGTAATGTTAAATAATTAAGCTAATTAATAACTAGGGTGGAAAAAAATAAAGTGAAAATAAAGATGAAAAAGACTAACTTAAGTTTTCTGACACAAAAGCAAAGCAGATCCCTGTCTTCACAAGCGCGCACACACACACACACACACGTTTGTTTTTGTGAATTGTGGGGACATCCCATAGGCATAATGGTTTTTATACTGTACAAACTGTATGTGCTATTGCCCTACACCTAACCCTACCCCTTTACAGGAAACTTTGTGCATTTTTACTTTCTCAAAAAACTCATTCTGTATGGTTTATTCTGTAAGCATTTTGAAAAATGGGGACATGGGTTATGTCCTCATAAGTCACCCTCTCCTTGTACCTGTGTCATACCCATGTCATTATACAAAGTTGTGTCCTGATATGTCACAAAAACACGAGCGCACACACACACACACACACACACACACACAGAGAGAGAGAGAGAGAGAGAGAGAGAGAGAGAGAGACTTTAAACCGACTGTTTTTGTGACAATCTTATTACAGGCTCTTAAATTACAGTGGTCAGTCTCAGCTGACAATATAATAATGTGATAAGACTATAAAAATGAAACAAAAATATTAAAGTAACAAAATATAGGCAATAAGTTACAGATGCCACATAAAGGTCTAGTCTGGGAGATAAAAACAAGACAAGAGAAAACTTGTATCTCACATACACACGTAAATTCACTGACTTTTCTATGCATAACTGATGCACTGTGACCCTGGACCACAAGACCATTTTTTCCTTTTAAGGCAAAAAATCATTAGGGTATTAAGTAAAGATCATGTTCCATGAAAATATTTAGTAAATTTTCTACTGTAAATATATCAAAACTTATTTTTGATTAGTAATATGCATTGCTAAGAACTTCATTTGGACAACGAGCGATTTTCTCTGTATTTAGATTTTTTTGCACCCTCAGATTCCAGATTTTCAAATACTTGTATCTCGGCCAAATATTGTCCTCCTAACAAATCAAACATCAATGCAAAGACATCAACCATACATCAGCCAGCTTTCAGATGATGCATATATCTCAACTTCAAAAAAATTTACCCCTATGGTTTTGTGGTTCAGGGTCACGTATGATATTGTGTGACGTACACAATGGATTTGCCATAAAAGCTGTTTGCCAAGTGTTTTTAGAAATGGATGAACACGTACAGTATAAATTACACACTAACAAGAAAACTTGTAAAGACATTGGAGGACACATAAACACACAAATAAAGTACTGAATTATGGGTCACTTTCATACTTGTGTAGAGTTTTAGATACAACATGATGGCTTTTCCCATAAATAAATAAATGAATCTGTTTTCTGAGCTACTTTAAGGAATACACTATCCATAGTGGACTGCATTTTCAAAAATGTCCTCAAAACATATCAAGTGACTGTTTAACACGGTACCATACACTCTTAAAAATAAAGGTGCTTCACCTTCGGTTCCATGAAGAACCTTTAACATCTGAAGAACCTTTCTGTTTCACAAAAGGTTCTTTGTGGTGAAAGAAGGTTCTTCAGATTATAAAAAGGTAAGAAAGAGATGGTTATTCTGTGAGATCGCTGTGAAGAACCTTTTAAGCACCTTTATTTTTAATAGTGTACTTGCTTATCATCCAAAAGAAACTAAAATAGCCTTAAAATTATAACTGAATTGTATTCTTCTTACCAAAAAATGAAATAAGCCCAACTATTCGTAAAATTCTTAATGAAGGCTGAAAAGAAAAACGACTGTGGTTTCTAACCGTCTCTTGAATGAGTGATTTCGTGCTCCCAGCAGCCAATAATTCAGGTCCCAAAAACACAATGTGTTTCAAACAACCCTGATTTATCCTGACCACCAGTGAAGCTGTAGATCTGGACACAGCCTGTGCCACCAACAACAGATACGGAAGAGCTTTACTTCCCTTCTGGAAGATTATAAGCCTATTTATTCTGCTCCCCAATGCATGATTATAAGGTTTGTTGTTTTTCTCTGGCATTGACGACCATCAGAAGACACCTGCGACTCATTTTTGGTCTTTTGAGAAGTGCTTATTGAAGGCCTGTGGGAAAAAAATCTGCCTGTCTGGTGTAATAAGAAGAAGAGAGGGTCATGAGTGTGATGTAAACAACACTGAAAATGCGGTCAAGTTGCTTCCTTCTTTCATGAGATGACGACTCTCCCACCTCATGTGGCCTGTTTAATAGGAAACCCCCTGTTCTTCCACCTCAGGTCTTTGCAGAAACACACATGCAGAGAAAGAGGAAGGTGAGCCAATCTACTTCCTGTCTGTCTGCTTTAGGCTCTGAGGTCGAGTGTCATGTGGCATGCAGGGAAGCGTGCAGAAAATAATCTGATCTGAGTTTAATTGATGTGGGCAGATAGTTTGACTGCTGCTTGCTTGCAGACGATCACTGTGTGTAACACTCAACTGATGCTTCACATGCATAACTCTTTCCTTTCCATTCAGAATTGTTGTTTTGATTCTGTGGACCCTGGAGAGAAGGGAAGACGTGCACATCGCTGATAAATAATGCAATCTAAATGCAAACTTACAGTTTACTAAACACTGAATACAAAATAAGGTAACACGTTATTTTAAGGTGTCCTTGTTACACGTGTTACATGTACTTACTATTATAATAACAATAAATTATGTATAATGAGCTAAACCCTAACCATATAGTAAGTACATGTCGTTAATTAATATTACTCAGTGTTTAAATGTATAATTACACTGTAATAAGGACACCCTAAAAATAAAGTGTAACCCAAAATAAATGTAACTGTAATCTGTGACAGATACTGAGAAAAAAGTTAAAGTTAAATTAGTTACTTATGAAAATGTTAATGATTACAAAGGGATACATCTTAATATTGTCACACACACACACACACACATGTTTGTGTGTGCACGCATGAGTGTGTGTGTTTCTGTGAGTTGTGGACACTTTCCATAGACTTCTATTACTTTTATACTGACCTAACAATATTTTCTATCACCTATACCTACCCCTTACAGAAAACCTGTATGCACTGTTACACTTTCAGATAAACAACTTTTTTTTTTTTTTTTTTTTTTTTAATCACGGTTCCCAAAATGTCAAAAAATTTCAGGTTGTGCTATCCTTATGGGGACATCTGGTCCCCACAATGTAGCATAAACAAGCACACACACACACTGATTTCTTTCCCAAATTCCAAAATATGAGACACTAATGTTTAAGGAGTTTAGGACACAGAATAAGACACATGCTTATTCGATTACTGTTGGAATTCTATGGGTTTACGCAAGTGCTTTATTTTTAAGAGTAAATGTTTTTTTTTCCTGTTTTTTTTTTTTTTTTTTTTTTTGTAGCAATGCAAAGATTTAATTTCAAAAATAAATATCATAGTTATTAAACTGTATCTTATGATTTTAAATCTGTATTTCACATAAAAACGATCTTAAAGTAAGTGGCTGTGCTTTAAAATGAAATGATTATAATCTTAATTAAAGTGAAAGATTGTGAAACTCTTGACAGTAATCAGTGTTGAGTACTACTGTAATGTTACCCTGCCTGATTTAAATGTTTAAAAATGATTAACAGTAGAAAACATTCGTTAGAAATGTAGAAAAGTAATCAAATGTAATCAGTTACATTAATGAAGTAATTGAAATAATTACACTACTTATTACATTTTTAACAGGGTAACCTGTAATCTGTAACCTATTACATTTCCAAAGCAACTTTCCCAACACTGATCCTGTCTATGAAGTTTATAAAGTTCTACACTGCCGTCATGATTAATTTAATGAGTGTGTTCATAATGCTTTAATGATGGACTGAAGTGTACACAGCTCCCTGTTCAGACTCTCGGTCTTGTTACTCTCAAATAAATACAGCAATAGTCTCTGGGTGTCTGGAAATGAAAAAGAAATACAAGTTTGGGATTGCTATGCAAAGGCAATACATTTGAATGGATTTCTTCCGTATTAAATTCTTGTCTAATTTCTAAAGTTTTTTTTTTTTCCCCTCTCTCTTTATTCTATTAAGGCCTTTATTTACTTTCGGAGGCAGTTTTGAAGAAATGACAGAGATTGAGAAAAGACAGCTTTGCGTATTTGGGTCATTTTCAGGAAAAGTAAAACACAATAGTTTAGTGATTTTTCCAGAAACGGATCTGAAATATGGAATTTGACAAGGCCAGTGAAAACATAAAAGTATAGACTGTAATAAAATAAAAATAAGGGCTGTAAGAAAATATTTAAAAAAATAAAAATAATAAAGTGTTAACAAAATCGTCAAAATGTTAAGAAAATAAAAAAGATTTTTGTTCTATAATAACTGACTGAAAAGAAATGGTGATGAGAGATGCAAATAATCAGTATCTGGATCGGTGACCAAATGCAAGTAAATAAACAAATGCTCCTTATTAAAAATAATGCTGTCTTAAGTTCAGTGTAATTTTCCTGTAATTGTGATATTACAGAACATATACGAGGTCATGAGCAACATTCATAAGGCTGCTCATAACAGTAGTGCTGTGGTTTTGATGTCTGTCATATTGAAAGGTGGACGGAAAATATTAGCAAGCCACAGAGCAGCATTCACAAGAATAGAAGTCTGGTTAGCCGTGTGGTGAACCATTCATTTTCTGAAGACAAGCAGCAGCTGTGGTAATAACAAGCAAATATAACACAAGCTGATCAATACTGATAGCAGTCGAACACTAAAAACACTGAGCCATTCTGTTGCT
This sequence comes from Cyprinus carpio, assembly GCF_018340385.1. NCBI lineage: Eukaryota > Metazoa > Chordata > Actinopteri > Cypriniformes > Cyprinidae > Cyprinus > Cyprinus carpio. The sequence goes on from NC_056615.1 coordinate 2,019,325, forward strand.
CATTAGATTATGAACTGTTCACTTACAATAAACTGTCTCTGGTTCAGCGAGCAGCAAACCTCATTCAAACTCAAACAGGATTTCATCAGAAGAGCAGGTGTATTTTCTGCCATCTACGTCAAAAAAAAAAAAAAAAAAAAAAATTAGGTCTGCTTCAATGACGCACATCTTACAAAGGAACATTCTTAAATTAAACTTCGCATTAAACTAAAGAGATTTTTAGGATAATTTAGTTGTTGTGTGTTCACAATTTTAATTACAATTAAGCACAACCAGATTTATTTGGTTAAGTCACTAATGCAGTTTGCCTAATGTTAATTTAAACAAAGAAACTTAATGGCTAAAATTTAAGTTTTCTAAAAAAAAAAAAAAAAAAAAAAAAAAAAAAAAAAAAAAAAACACTTTAATTGCTTTGGTATGAAGTAGAAGGCAAACATAACAGGTTTTGTGAAATTCACCCAAAACGTTGACTTCACCGCATCCAGAAATCAGACCAAAAACAATACATTTAAAAAAAAAAAAAAAAATAATAATAATAATAATAATAATAATAATAATAATAAATTTGTTTTAAATTTTTTTTTTTTGGTCCACACACTACATTGTGTGGTATATGCTCTATATATGCTCTAAAGCAGGGCTGTCAAACTCAATTCCTGGAGGGCCAGAGCCCTGCAAAGTTTAGATTCAACCCTAATTAAACACCTGATCCAACTAATCAAGTCCTTCAGGCTTATTACTACATGAAAACTACATGCACGTGTGCTGGAGCAGGGTTGGAAGAAAACTCTGCAGGACTCTGGCACTCCAGGAATTGAGTTTGACACCCCTGCTCTAAAGGGTGTGGGTCAGATTCTGGCGTAGCGTTGTCCACTTTGCGGTCATGCTCCTCTGTCAGTCAGGAGCTGCGAGTCGATGCTTTCTACCACATGATGAACTGTAAGGAGAAGAGAGGTGTTAGCAGTTTGGTCCCATTCACACCATTATCTGTTCTGATCTATTGTTTTCCTGCCATAGAAACATTCCCGCCGTGAAGACGGACAGTGCGGACCTTCAAAATCTGAAACACTGCATAAAAATGAGCTGGATCTTACAGATGTCAGAGGGGAACAACATGGGAGAGAAAAAAAAAAATCTTGGTTAAACCACCACAATCTAATAAAACATGCTAAAGTGGATAAAGGGATTTAGCAAAGAGAACGTTTGAGCAGCTTTCCCTAGTATTAAAAACTTATCCTGAATGACCAATTCTACAACTGGTATATACACAGTCTAGTCCCATCAGTTAGAGGGATAGGAACTTGATAATTTTTCCAACAATTTTAGAGTTTGTATATACACACACTGTAGAGCCCACTCTGTTTGCCATTTGAACAAACTGGTTTTCCCTACATCTACAGAGAAGCAACATTTACTCAGAAGCCCACTGCACAAACTTCATGACCCTCTAACTGCCTACAAAAATATACAAATACAGAAACTTGCATTTTATAGCTTGTCGGCATTGCAGCGGCATTTGGCCTCACACTGACCTCAAGACAGACATAAGTCAGTTATTACAGCAATAATGCGTTACACTCAATTTCTTAACCTCAATATAATATCTTGATAAAAACAAAACTGTATGCGAAGCAGGAAAACGCCACATCTCACCCAGAATATTTTAAAGAGTCACAGGCAGTGAGTGGAAAAACATGGACAAATGTTAAATTTGCAGGCTGTATTTTGTACCCTAGTTGTGGAAAGGGTCCGAGACACCTAGCAATTACAGCCTAAACCTAGTTCATTTAGCAGCAGAGATCCACAATACTGGAGAATCTGTGGTATAATTAGACTAAGATATGCAAAATAATGCATGATTGCTTGTCTCCTGCAGCTCGATGACCTTGCTCATATTAATGGAGTGAAAATGAACACTGCGTCCACATTCAGAGACATAACAGACAACTCCACTGAGATATACATCAGTACATAATCTGAAAAACAAAAACTAGAAACAAATAGTACTACTGACTGAAAAGCAAGTGGTTTGGCTTGAAAAATGGCAATAGCACTGCAAACCCTATGCTCAAAGTACGTAACTATTGAATTGGGAATAATTAACCTTGATCATTTAGAACTTCCTACTCATTGTGAGAAACTGAAACAATTGAGTTTGAGATTTTAAACTAGTTTCTTGATCCTAAATGTACATCAAGTTCACAGACAACAATGAACATGACAGAAGATGGGTCACAATGTTACAAAAATGTTCTAAATTTAACAACTCAGTGACAGAGGCAACACTACCACTTCAGGAATAAAACCTCAGTAAATCAGAAGTCATCATTATGCCGTTCAGCCACAGCTTTTGTAACAAGAGAATCATCTAGGTAGACGAACGTGCTAACTGTATTTCAAATCTAAATATTTTTAAGAGCCATTTAATTCCCTAAATCTAAAGTGCAACATTTATTCAGAAACATGTTCAGCTCAGACACAAGATGAACACAAAGATGTGTGCAGTTTCATACATGAGCATGAGGCGGCTGTATCGATGCTCACACCTGTAACTGCTTTGCTGTTGTCTCGGTCAAACAGGTGGAGCTCCAGCATACTGACAAACACTGGAGCTCCAGCCCTCGACCGGCTCGATCACACCAGCCACTTACCAGGGTTACAGTCTGTGAGGAGAGAGCAGATGGACAGCAGCACTTTGGAGATGGTGAGCGCCGGGCTCCAGTTGTCCTTCAGGATGTCCAGACAGATCACACCCTGACTGTTGATGTTGCAGTGGTAGATTATCATGCAAAACGTCACCTGACATACCAGAACAGAGCAAGAGTTGAACATTAGAATGTGCATTAATGAGTGATGAAAGGATCCAGAAGTCTGCTCAAGATAACATCATGAAAACCATTCATTTTAAAAAGTTTAGCATAGACTGTGGTGAGCCTTGTCCTCAAACCCATGTCTGCTCTAAATGCATGCTAACATAATCGCAAAACAAACAAAACACAAAAACCAGAGAACAGAACTGAATAAACCAACAAAACACAACACAGATAGACCACAAGGGCTTAAATACACAGACACTAATGAGAGTAACAAGACACAGGTGAGAACAATTAAATGCAGCGAAGGAATCACAGGAAACAGGAACTTCACTGAAAAAAATTATAATTTTTTTTTAAAGTAAGTGGTTACAAACATTTCATTTTAGCTATATTTAAATAAAAAGAAAATGTTCAAAGTTAGTCAACTAAATTTGTTTATTTAAATGTAGCCGAAATAAATTGATTGCAACCACTTACCTTAAAAAATATAGTAAATTAAATGATTCATTTTTCCCCCCAGTTTAAATGGATGACAAACTAAAAGTCCAACAAGGAGCCCAAACTCATAACACAAGTGTTGCCCTTCTTGTCTTGAGTCATTATGCTAAATCTTTGGTTTAATGCCATTTGAACTATTAACCAATTAAATGCTTTTCTACATAAAAATACATACTTCTCATCCTGGTTTTATGACTGGTAAGATAATATATAATTTAGTGCAGGGTTTGTTGTCTCACAGGGCTTAAAAAAATCCAACATTAATTTCCTAGCAAAAGGAGGATGTAACATAATGAATTTGCGTATTAATCCTAAAGTTCAGCTGGTAGAGCATGGCATAAAAAAAGATACATGGGCTAGTTTCTCAGAATAAGCATAGAATATGTTAAAATATATCATCTGAATTCAGTTTAAATTGCTTTGGATATACAATAAGTGCCAAATGCACTAATGTCAATGTAAATTGTGCATGTTTAGTGATAAAATCACAGCATTTTTCTGCCGATTTACTGAGCAAGCATTTAGATTCTGAACATTTCCGTTTGTTTGGTGAAGCAAATCATCTTTGAGTGTTGTAGAATCAGCCTACAACACTTTCTGTGTCATGTCATCATCTCTTCATTATCTGTTCATTATCTCTCATTAAATCACACAACTCTCCCTCACTCTTCTCACATGCTCTCTTGAATGAGTTTTTTACAGCCACACAAGTGAAAGTTCATCTTTCTGTCCAGGTGAATTAAGTCTATGGGGAGTTTACTGATCTCAGGTCAAGCACTCTTTTGGACCATTATCAGTATATCAAGGCTTTAATGATTGAATTAATGTGTCTTTTTTTTCTGGATATTAAAACCAGGTTTCTTGAGAAACAATCTCTTAAGTGGTTTAAATGGCTGTCATGCCTATAACAAGACACTTCTATTTTTGTCTTCAGAGATTTCAGAAATAGTTCAGCAGGGAGAATAGCTGAAGAAACTAGGGGCTTCCAGCTTACATAAAGAGGCATTTCTTATGTGTTGAACACTATCTTCCACACACAATCAAACATTTTCCAGAATTCATTCAGAACTGCATTTAAAATGCCATTTAATTCCATTTTAATTCCTGAATATAAATTAAGGTAACATGGTGCAGAAATATAAAGGATTCTAAATGCAAACTCTAATGCAATTGTATAAACAAGAACAACTACAAAAGAAAGAATTTTACAGTCATTCTTAAAAATGTGTATTTCAGTTTTTAATAGAGCATTTCTTTCTTTTTCTTTTTTTTTTTTTATAAATCACTCACACACAACATACAAGGTTTTTCATGTAATGTTGACATTCAATATTAAAATTAGGTTCAAGATCTATATTGGTTCATGGGCTGCTAAAGACCAGAGATGAAGCATTCAGATCAGGAGATAAAGCAGCCCTCAAAACAGCAAGAGCCAATCTGTTTTGTGGCATCAAAAATGCAAAACGGTCATATGCTCAAAAAATCAACAATCACTTCACAGACAACAGAGACACATGGAGCCTGTTTGCAAGCCTTTCAGACAATCACAGACTACAAGCCCCCTCCACAGGCCTGTGGTGACGACACATCACTCCCGGATGCACTCAACCACTTTTATTCATGGTTTGAAATGCAGAATCACACACCTGTACAAAAACTGCCCATACCTCCCAACGACCAGGTGCTCTGTCTGTCTCCAGCAGACGTAAGGAAGACCCTATCTAGGATTAACCCACGCAAGGCTGCGGGTCCTGACAACATACCTGGCCGTGTACTGAAAGACTGTGCTGCACAGCTGACAGATATCTTCAACACCTCGCTGAGCCAGGCAGTCGTCCCCACGTCTCAAATCCATAGCCATCATACCAGTACCAAAAAAAATCACCCGTGTCCTGTCTAAACGACTACCGTCCCATAGCACTGACTCCAATCATGATGAAGTGCTTTGAGAGGTTAGTCATGCACAACATCAAAACCAGCATCCCCAACACACTCGATCCGCTCCAGTTTACATACCCTCCAAACCGCTCTACAGACGATGCAATTTCCTCCACCCTCCACCTGGCTCTTACCCACCTAGAAAATAAAGACTCCTATGTCAGAATGCTGTTCATCGACTTCAGCTCAGCATTCAACACAATCCCACAACAGCTCATTAAGAAACTAAACCTGATGGGCCTTAACAATTCCCTCTGCAATTGGATCCTGGATTTTCTAACTGAAAGACCTCAGTCAGTGTCGGCCACAACACCTCGAGCACTACCACACTGAGCACAGGTGCCCCACAAGGCTGTGTGCTCAGACCGCTGCTCTTCACTCTGCTGACCCACGAATGCACTGCCAAGTTCAGCTCCAACCACATCATCAAGTTTGCGGATGACACAACGGTGGTAGGTCTCATCAGCAACAACGATGAAACGCACTGCAGAGAAGAAGTGGCACAGCTGGCTGAATGGTGTGGCACTAACAACCTGTCCCTCAATGTGGAGAAGACAAAGGAGGTTGTGATGGACTTCAGGAGAAACTCCGTTGACCACCGTTGCACATCACAGAGGATCTCACCTGGACCACCAACACCATGTCACTCTCAAAGAAGCACGCTCTAAACACTTTCTCCGCCGGCTGAAAAGAGCATGTCTTCCTCCACCCATCCTCACCACATTCTACAGGGGAACCATAGAGAGCGTGCTGACCAGCTGCATCACTGTCTGGTACGGGAACTGTAGTGCAGCAGACCGCAAGCCCCTTCAGCGGACAGTGAACACAGCTGCAATCCCATCCCTCCCACAGTCTCTTCCAGCTCCTACCATCAGGAAGACAGTACCGGAGCATCAGAACCCGCTCCGCTAGACTGCTCAACAGCTTTTTCCCCCAGGCTGTGAGAGCCCTGAACTCAAATCACCCTGCCCTCCTCTGAAACCCCCACACAAACCCTCTACCTCCTGAAACATGGCCCATCTCCCCTCCTCCACCCTCCACCCCCCATCCCAACCCTACCACATCACAGAAAAACTGTCTGAAACAACCTTTAATTAAAAAAATAAATAAATCTCTTCTATGCGCACTAGACACTTTTCGCACTCACTGCTGTGTACATAATCCCACAAAAGACTCAAATATGTGTTTACATGCTCGTGCACTACAAATCATCTTGCACTGTTCCCCAGCCTGCTGCTTGACTTACAATGTTTCTCTTTGCACATGTACAGTATATGTGAAGCATTTGTACAGTCTATATATTTTTCTTTTTCAGTCTATGTATAGGTAAACATTTATATAGTATATTCATATTCAAAATCTGTCAGACGGTTAGTTGTGTATAGGTACAGTATTATGTGAAGCATTTGTGTAGTCTGTATTGTTTTAGCTTATGTATAGGTAAACATTTATATATAGTACATTTATAGTCAAAATCTGTCAGTAGGTTAGTTGTGTATATTTATACTGTTTTACTTCATTGTTACTTCATTTACTTCACATAAATATGTCTGTATTTATGTAGCACCGTGGTCCTGTGAGGCATGACATTTCGTTCCACTGTATGTCCACACATGTAGCAGAATGACAATAAAGCTCAACTTGAACTTGAACTTGAAATTGATATACAGTAAGACAAAAGTTACCAAGAACCATTTAAATAACTTAAAGACACAGTCCACCCAAAAATAAATAAACATTGTGTCATCATTTACTCACCTTCAGGTCTTTCTAAACATGACTTTCTTTATACAGTGACTCATGCAATGTAAGAGTTTCTCAAATGTCAGTTTCTTGCAGTATGTCCCTTTTATATTGCATCCTATTACTTCTGTGCTATACTTTCATGGCACCTTATAGCTGCATGCTTTCACTGAGAGATTTCATTTTGCACTCTAAAGAAAAATACAGATTAAAAGGACTCCAACTCTAACAATGACAGCATTGCTTAAGAGTCTGAAAGCAAGCTCTGACCTTGGTGGTGTGAGTCTGGTGTGACAGTCAGCATGAAATGAAAAGTCACCCAACATGACCTGTTTTCTAAATGCATGTTAGGGATCCTTTTGTGAACAGTTTACCCATACATATGTTTCACAAATAAATAAATAATCAAAATGCTATAACCTTCTGGTGAAAATGCTAGACTTCTGCAATCAATTAGTCCACTTAAAGCAGTCCCCGAAAGACCACATTCATCTGCCTTTATACTTTTTTTTATGCTTAACTCTGTTGAAAAACCCAACATATGGTGGTTAGGTATGTTTTGAAGCATGGCTGCTTCAAAGCTAGCTCCTCTTCTCCATGGCTGGTTTAAGCTGGTCCTAAACTGGTTTAAGCTGGTTATGTGCTGGTCCTTAACTGGTCATGAGCAGGAGCTAGTTGCTTAGGACCAGCTAAGGACCAGCTTAAACCAGTAGCCATGCTTCAAAACATACCTAACCAGCATATTGTGTTTTTTCAACAGGTAAGTGCAACCTCCACATCGAAAAAGTCCAATGATAATGGAAATTTGAAAATAATGCTTGCACCTGACAATGAAATCCCTTTACTTTGTGTTTGACCAGAGGCTCGTGTGAGCCTTAGTGCGCACAAAACAAGGTCATTTCCTGGAGATCTACATAAACACATGACAACACAACAAACCAGAGACTGACTGATCAACCAGGAGTCTGGTCACAAACTCCTCTCCAGAGATATTTCTGTCCACAGACACATATCAAGAGGATCAAAAACAGTGAAACAGGAACTATTAGCAGCAGCCATTGTGTTCAATGCATTCCTCTGCTTCAGTGTGTGTGCAGACAGGATTTCCTCCTCTTCATCAGTTGTTCTGTTTGAGTGCTTACAGTTTTTAAGGGATTAGCAAAGATCTCACAGTTTCAGTTTACAGCAATTAATCTGTGAAATATGACACACCCCTGGGCAGACCAGATTTAGACATGAGAAAAGAGAGAGAAAAAACATATTTTAAGCATTTAAAATCAATGTGGCTCAAAAGAAGGCACATGCCTCGGTGTGAATAGAAATGACACTTCTGTGTGTCACACTGCATATGCTAAACGAGAGAGAATTATTACACACAGATTATGTGAGTGGGAGGAATATAAGCACAGCTAACAGTGTTTACATGTAAAAGATACAGAGAGAGAGAGTCTATAAAGACAGGAGAAAGTGAAAGAATGAGTGTGACAAACACAAGGATAGAATGAAGCCCTTGATGAGTTCAGCTCACACCAGACACAATAATAAACACACAGAGAGACAAAACTAGGCCCTTTCGCCAATGTTAAAATTATCCAATCAAATCAAAGAAGGCATTTTGACATTTAGAATGGAAAAGGTAGGCTATTTTTTTTTTTTTTTTGCAACATAAATTTCATGATTTGTCAAGTCAGTCATCTATATTTAACTTTATATAATACAGATTTTTTTTCCCAAAGCAGCTTCACAGTAATAAACAGAGAAATGACAGACTTGATGATGCAAACTTCATCACATAATAGACAAGATTCTGCTGTCAAACAGCTCTAACAAGAAAATAGTGTCATTATTCAGCTCAAGTCAGTTCAGTTCAATAAAGTTCATCAATTATCAAACAAGTTCAGTTGAGCTATCTCTACAGAAGGCAACAGTATTGTTATTCAGCTTAAGTCAGTTCAGTATTGATTCAATTCAGTTTAATAACAGTGTCAATGTCATACAATTCTTCATTTATGACACATAGTTTGATTAAGCTATGAAAATGACAATAGTGTCATTATCAAGTTCAATTCAGTTCACGCTTTGTTTTCATTTGATGGTGTCAATGCAGTCAAATCGATAATATCACTGTATACTAAGTGTCTTTAAAACCCATTTTAATTAATAAAGGAATGTGACAAGAAATAAATGTGAAGAGAATGCATAACAGAATTTACTGTAATCAATTTGAGCTATTTGCCATTAATGTTTCTTTCTTTTTCTTTCTTTTTCTTTCTTTCTTTCTTTCTTTCTTTCTTTCTTTCTTTCTTTCTTTCTTTCTTTCTTTCTTTCTTTCTTTCTTTCTTTCTTTCTTTCTTTCTTTCTTTCTTTCAGTTTTATTATCCTCACAGATTAAGACATAGTTAAAGCCTTGGCTCCAGATGTTAGTTTCTGTTTTAAATCCACAGGCCTTTGTTTACTATTTTTATTTTAGAAAACAAACAAATAGAAATAAATAAATAAAAATGAATACACACAGTCTGATATATTCACTTACAGCCCTGTGTTGGATCTCTTAATGTATTTGACTTTGCAGCTGAAGCCTGAATTCAAAGAACAGATTTCTACAAGGCAGTAGAAGTCTAGAAATTACCCACAATCCCTAACAGAAAAAGGTCTTTCACTGCTTTGTGGCTTTGCCAAAAGGCTTGTGTCAGCTGTGTTCAGCTTTTGTTCAGTTTACCGTGACCCTGGTGAACGTCACTCATCCTCTGACCTTTCCATGAGCTCAAACGAACTGTAACGAGTCCCCATCGGTTCAGCCGTCGCTGCCTAGCAACCGCTGCCAGGAGGATAAGAAACCCCTGTTTTACTGCAGGGGACGATTTCCATGGAAACCACAGAAATCCCGACACGACGGGATGGGAATTCTGCAGCTGTTCGGAAAAACAGAGGAAGATGGGATCTGAAGCAGGAGACACACGGCAGAAAAACCACTGACAGATACAAGACCAGACAAGAACTGTCAATAGATTAAATATTCTAAATCAACATCAACGGTTAATTCTATAAAAGTATCTGACCACAGAAAGATACATACTGCTTTCAATTCAAACCAGCTGGGACTCGAACTCGGGACACCCGAAGCTAATGGCGCTATATGTCGACATTTTCAAAATATTCATAAAATTTATAAAAGTATCTCGAGCTGACTCAAATTAATATTTTGTGTATTTAATTATTTGTTTTAAGGAAATGTGGAATAAATGGAATGTTTTTATTATTATTATTATTGTTGTTGTATAGTCATACTGAATGCTGACCACATGTCTGTGTGCATTTTTGATTTCCTTTTTTTTCTCTCTCTCCTATCATTCTGATAAACCTCTAAATGCCATACTAAACAAAAAAGCCCTGCGACTGGTTGTTTTACATGGTCTAGAAATATCCGAGATTACACTTTTCGGGGTTATTGGTTTACAAGATGCAAAATGTGGGGAAAAAAGTCTGTGAAGAAAATAATTTAGTCTGGTTAAAATGAGTGAATCCAGCATTGAGAGAGAAACACTTACTACAACATTTACTTACTTCTGTGAAACACAGCAAAACGAGTTAATAAAACGTAATAATTCGAGTCTGCATCCTGGCCCGATGTGTCTTCATAATAAACAGAGTGATTCAGTCTTAACAGCTGATAGCTTCTTCACTGGGCTGCGATTCAACAAATAAAGCGGCTTGCAATAGGCACCAAAGCACAATCTAAGCAGATTCCTCTCTAGTGCATTCCCACAGATGCTTCAGTGATCTTCTTCTGCGCAGTTACACAGAGTAATGAGGTTAAATGGCTTGTTTCAGTGATCTGCACTCTAGAGAGATCTAAAGTGTTTCTGAAAATATTTCATGGCTCTGGAATCCATTAGAGACAGAAAAAAACATGATACTTTCAACTGAACACATAAGAGAGAGAGAGAGAGAGAGAGAGAGAGAGCCTCAGGACTTACACACACTCTCAACCATTCGGCCCACTCAAATCATCAACACAGAGAAAGACAAGTACGTCACCCATTGGACAAACACCATTAAAAACCAGCACAAATTAGAATGTTATTGGCCACTAAATCGAGAGTACACCATGACAAAGTACCTAAGCACAGTGACTGATGTGAAACTCAGGAAAACACACACACACACACACACACACACACACACAGCAGTGAAGCCCTGTTTAGATCCCGACTGAACCATAAAGGGCTTTAAAAATGAAGATGCCAAAAAGAAAAAGTCTGTTAAGACCCCCAAATCTAAAAGGATATTAAGATATCTTTAATACTTCCTGAGTTACAGGCAGGCCTTTTTTTCCCCATATAAATATACATCTATGTGTCCAGTGTATATCTAAAATGTCACTGTCTCTGTTTGAGCTTAAGAGTTCAATCAATTATTCACCAAACCACCTGTTTTATACAAGTGCAGCCAAACATTCTTATGCAAACACACCATGAATGTGTACACAATCACACACAGATCAGCTTTCACATGAAAGGTCAAGCTTGTGTCATTAAACACTAATGACGACTAGATATGCTGAGTAAGGTAGTGTTTGTGTCCTGACACATGCAGGCTCCAGAACGGCTCGTGGGAAGCTCACTTACACACAGCCATCAGCTTCTGTTAAAACCACATTCATATTTTTGCTGCTTATAAAGCGGGTGAGGGATGAAAGCAAATAATATGCCATTAACAGCCGGGTTTAAGGGCAATGGTTCAATGAAAAGGGCACATTAAGAATTCAAGCGCGCTGGAAGCACAGCTCACATAAGAGGCCTGGAAACCTGGACGCCTCCTGAGACAGTTACACAGGGATCGGCTGTCTGTTACAGAGAAGCGGCTTCGTTCTGTCAGCAGCTGCTTTCAAACACCTGCTTTTGCTGATTTTATCATAATCTGTCTCCAGATCACAGGGTGCTTTCGTAGTGTTCAATGTTACCTAAACACCAAGCAGGGGATATCTGCACTAGATCCCTTCACTTGACTAAATATGCTCATCTCTCAACATGAGCACAGGAGAGCAGTCAGTCAGTACATGGAAAACAAAGTTACTAGAGTTAATGTTTGAAAAAGTAACTCAGATATTTCCTTCTTAATTAAAAAGTAATGCATTACTTTACCAGTTACTTAAAAAGTAATCTGATTATGTAACTCGCATGACTTGTTGTAATGCATTACCTAGCTTAGTGACACCTCAGCTTACACACACACACACACACACACACACACACAACAGGTTGACTCAGATAAGTCAGATAAGATGTGTGTGTATGTGTGTGGTGGGTGGGGGGGCACTAAAGGTTATTTATTAGGCAGCACATTACAAACAACAGAAAAGGATTCAGTAGTGAGTCTATGAGGGATGTTTGAGATTACAGTTTATCATGACTCACTCTCAGTATGTGTGCACTCATAAGGAAAACACAGAGCAGATGACAACAGAACTGCTGCGGCCCCGTGTGTGTGTGTGTGTGTGTTTAGTTAGTTAAAGCATAAAACAGCATATCTTTTCCCTCAGAAGGGCAACCAAAAACATCCTCAACTGTAAAAGTGACTAAACTTTTTTTTTTTTTTTTTTATGTTTTAACATCTGGTTAATCTATAGTCATTAAAACTGATAAACAGAGGTTTATGGCATATCATTGTTTAGTTTTACTAAGCAAATATTTGTGTACATCCACCTCCCCTTTTTAATTTACAGAAAATAGAAATGTACACAGATTAAAATAAGTTACTAAATATAATAATAATAATAATAATAATAATAAAATTAGTGCTGTCAAATGATTAATCACGATTAATCGCATCCAAAATAAAAAGTTTTGTTTACATAAGATTTTGTATACTGTGTATATTTATTATGTGTATATAAATACAAACACATGCATGAATTTAAGAAGAAATATGTTATGTTTATATATTAAATATATTTATATATAATATAAAATATAAGAATATAAATATATAAATGTATATACATGTAAATATTTTTCTAAATATATACTTTATGTGTGTGTATTTATATATACATAATAAAATATACACTGTACACATACATATATTATGTAAACAAAACTTTTATTTTGGATGCGATTAATCGCGATTAATCATTTGACAGCCCTAAATAAAATGTATATTTTAGAATTGCAGAAGTTTGGCAGTGAATTAAAGACATATTATTCAGCCGGCACACACTGTGTAAAGGGCCCAAATCACGTGCAATTTTCACGCCTTTTTGTCTATTACAAATATCTTATGGAGAGTTTAGCATGCTACTAAACAACAGTAAAATTCAGCTTCATTTTCTTTTTGTCAAATACATATGCTACTCTGCTTAATAATGTCTATATATATTTAGGATATACATTCTTTAAAATCTCTTTAGGCAGGTATTTCATTGGAAAATCAGTAAATAATAGTTGTTTTTTTATTCACTAAACATGTTTGCGCATACCCTCCATATGATGTTTGTGGGCTTTGATTTGCAGTGTCACACAAGATAAAGAACACACCATGTCTTAACTAAGAAATAGAGTTGCATGTGTGAGAGAAAGGCACAGAAGGCATGGAATCTAAGAATCATGGAAAGCATTTCTGAGAATAAAGATGTGCATGTTTACGTGCAGATTAACAGCATGGGGAAAGTAAGAGAGACAGACAGACATGATGCGGTCACAGCTTTGACTTCCTGTTGTCCTCTTTAGCCCCCTTCACTCCACATCTGGGCCATCTCCAGCACCACACCAGCTCTCTGCTTTAAAATGGTTAGTTCACTCAAAAGTTAATAATCACAGTCCAACATATAGTGCAGTCAGTGCAACTGGTTATGAGAAACAAGGAGCTTAAAGCTGCAGTACTTGAAGTGGGAGCATGAATGAGCCTTTGATGGCTTAAATGTTGATTTGTTCTGCATATTAAATTATACTTCAAAAGGCTTGTAAAGAGTCATATGAACTATTATACTTTTATTGTTTTTTTTTTCTTTTTTTTCTTCAATTTGGAGACAAGAAGCGGAAGCAATAATGCAAGTAACTCTTTATTGAGAGTAGAAAGGACACAAAGTAGTACTGGAGCTCGGGTGGGCTGGTGGTGCAGGGACTAGATGGTCAGCGTGCTGGTGAAGACAGGTGACGGTGAAACTCCAGACAGAAAACAGTGAATTCATGAACCGTGACAGTACCCCCTCTCCTAAGAACGCCTCCTGGCGTCCCTTACCTGTCGAATCTAACCACAATAAGATGTGATCCAGGTGTCTCTCTGACCGGAACTCCCAGTCCACCAAGTACTGGAATCCGCGTCCCCTCCACCTTGATTCCGAATACGATTAGACACGAAATATGTAGGTTCCCCTTCTACGAGTCGCAGCGGGGGGGGGGGGGGGGGGGGGGGGGGGGGGGGGGTTAGTACCAGGGACAGGAGGTGAGTGAAACACAGGTTTTATTTTGGAAACATGGAATGAATCCTCCTGTACACTGGAGGGAGTTTGAGGCGGACTGCCACCCGGGGCTAATGATCTTGGTGATTTGGTTTTTATAAAGACGGAATGGAGAGGAATGTTCTTGGTAGAAAGCCACACTTTTGACCAACGACGTATACGGGAGGCCTAGAACCGGTGGCGATTGGCTTTGGCCTTGGGCGCAGGTGCGCCTTGGAGTAGAGTCTCGCCGGCTCTAGTCCAAGTGCGATGACACCTCTGGACGAAGGCGTGAGCGGAGGGAACCGCGACTTCGGATTCCAGACTAGGAAAAATTGGTGGCTGGTAACCTAGACTACACTCAAACGTAGATGATACTGGTAACGAATTGTGGGCGTACTCCACCATAGACAGTTGTTGGCTCCATGAGGAAGGATTCTTGGAGACCAGACATCGCAACTTTCTCTCCAAATCCTGGTTGGCTCTCTCAGTTTGGCCATTGCTCTTGGGATGAAACCCTGAGGACAGACTAACAGTCGCACCCAGTAATCTACAAAACTCTTGCCAAAATTTGGACACAAATTGAGGGCCTCTTTCGGAAACCATGTCCGTCGGGAGGCCATGTAACCGAAAGACGTGGTTAACGATGGTTAACGCTGTCTCCTTGGCTGAGGGTAATTTGGGCAAGGGAATGAAATGGACCGCCTTCGAGAACCGGTCCACCACGGTCAAAACTACCGTGTTCCCCTGAGAGGGTGGGAGGGCGGTGACAAAATCTAGTGCGATATGGGACCAGGGTCTCGAAGGGATCGGCAGCCATTGAAGGAGCCCATCTGGGGGTCAATTGGAAGTCTTACCAGTGGCACAAACTGAGCAAGCCAAAACAAAACTGTGAACGTCGCGAGTCATACGTGGCCACCAAAATCGTTGCTTGACTAAAGATGTAGTTCGACTGACTCCTGGATGGCAAGCCACATTGGAACAATGCCCCCACTGAATAACGCTGGACCGTAATCCCTCTGGCACAAATAAACGGTTCGTTGGACAGTCGACCGGAGGCGTTACCCCTTGTAAGGCCGTCTTGACCTTCGATTCAACCTCCCATGAGAGTGTGGAGATAATTAGGGTCTCCGGAAAAATTCACTCGGGAGTAGACATGCGATCGGAACGGTCAAAAATGCATGATAATGAATCGGGCTTGATGTTCTTGGAGCCCTGGTGGTACGAGAGAGTAAAGTCAAAACGTCCGAGAAAAAGTGCCCACCGAGCCTGCCTGGAGTTCAATCTTTTAGCGGTTCTAATGTATTCCAGATTCTTATGATCGGTCCAAACGATAAAAGGTACTCCCGACCCTTCTAACCAGTGACGCCATTCTTCCAATGCTAACTTGACTGCCAACAACTCTCTGTTACCAATATCATAATTACGTTCTGCAGAGGACAAACGGTGAGACAAAAACGTGCACGGATGCATTCTGTCGTCTGCAGAAGAACGTTGGGATAGCACTGCACCTACCGCTACCTCTGGCGCATCGACCTCCACCACGAACTGACGTGATGGATCAGGGGTAATTAAGATGGGGGCTGAAACAAAGCGGCCCTTCAGTTTGGCAAACGCAGCCTCAGCTGCGTCTGACCACCTGAACATAGTTCTGGGGGAGGTCAAGGCAGTCAGAGGCGAGGCTAGTTGGCTGAAATTGCGAATGAAATGCCGGTAGAAATTGGCGAACCCCAGAAACCTCTGTAGGGCCTTACGGGAATCTGGACTTGGCCAATCCACCACAGCCTTAACCTTCTCAGGATCCATACGCATTCCTTCAGACGACACAATGTACCCTAAGAAAGGAACAGACTGTGCATGAAAAGCGCAATTCTCCGCCTTGACAAAAACCCCATTCTCTAGCAGCCTCTGAAGTACTCGTCGAACATGCTGCACGTGTTCCTGGAGAGAAGAAGAAAAAAAAAAATCAATATGTCATCCAGGTAGACATATATGAACTGATCGACCATATCTCGCAGCACGTCGTTGACAAGTGCCTGGAAGACTGCTTGGGAGTTGGACAAGCAGAAGGGCATGACCAAGTATTCAAAGTGCCCTCTGGGGGTGTTAAAAGCAGTCTTCCATTCATCTCCCTTCCTGATGCCGACCAAATGATAAGCATTACATAAGTCCAATTTAGTGAAGAGCGACGCTCTCTGTAACCTCTCGAAGGCTGAAGACATCAGCGGCAAAGGATAAGTATTCTTTACCGTGATGCTGTTCAACCCCCGGTAGTCAATACAAGGTCGCAGGGATCCGTCCTTCTTCCCCACAAAAAAGAACCCCGCCCCCGCTGGAGAAGAGGCAGGACGAATGAACCCCGCTGCTAGAGAATCAGAAATATATTTCTCCATAGCCTCTCTTTCTGGAACAGAAAGTGAATATAACTTGCCCTTAGGCGGAGACGTACCTGGCAGTAACTCTATAGCACAGTCATAGGGACGATGCGGAGGGAGAGAAGCAGCTCGAGACTTACTGAACACTTCCTTCAGGTCCTGATACTCCGTGGGCACGTTTGACAAATCCACTGCCTCCTCCTGAAACAGAAACAGACGAACAGGCAGACACAAGACAGGACTCATGACATTTACTGCTCCACTCCAACACTGATCCTTGCTGCCAGTCAATCCTAGGGTTGTGTTTGATGAGCCAGGGGTGTCCTAAAACAATGGGTGCGAGGGGGGAGTCCAGAATGTAGAAGGAAGTAGTTTCCGTGTGGTTGCCAGATACGATGAGTGTAATGGGTCCAGTGGTGAATGAAACGTTGGGTAGAGCTTGGCCGTTAAGGGCGTGAACAGCAATGGTGCGGGTGAGAGGTAACAGGGGAACGTGAATCTTGTGTGCAAATGTGTACTCCATGAAGTTACCTTCTGCCCCGGAGTCCAAAAGTGTTCGACAGTTGTGAGTGTTGGCTGACCATCTTAGTCTTACCGGGAGGAGCGTAGATGTTGATGAGGTCTTCTCAGCGGAGATCCCACCCGACAGTAGCCTCAGATTTACTGCCGGGCTCGCCCTTTTACCGGGCAGTCATAAGCGAAATGTCCTGCAGTCCCACAGTAAAGACAAAGGCCCTGGGATCTCCGCCTCTCCTTCTCCTCCCAGGAAAGCCGAGCTCGCCCTACCTGCATGGGCTCATGATCTTAGACGGGGCTGACCGCATCCGCGCCGCTGGATCACATGGTCTTAGTTGCTCCAGAGAACCGAGCAGGTACCCTCAGACGTTCGACTCGAGGGAGTCGGGAATCCACGTGAAGTGCCAGTTCAATCAACCCGTTGAGTGTAGTAGGTAAGTCCAGAGCGTAAATCTCTCTCAGGACGCGGTCAGCCAGCCCATGCAGGAACATATCCCACTGCGCCTCCTCGTTCCACTGACACTCTGCCGCCAAAGTCCGGAACTCGATAGAGTAATCCGATACAGATCTTCCGCCTTGTTTGAGGTCCGCGAGGATCCATGCCGCTTCTCTTCCCGCGACCGTGCGGTCAAACACCCTTCTCATTTCGGCGGCGTGTGTCTGGAACGAGGCACAGCATGGATCTTGGTTCTCCCACACCGCCGTCCCCCATAGCGCTGCCCTCCCAGTCAGTAGCGTGAGTGCAAATGCCACCTTGCTCTGTTCAGTGGCAAAGGTCCTGGGCTGAAGAGAAAAATGCATCGAACAACGTGTAAGGAATGCTCTGCAATAGTTTGGCTCACCGTTGTATAACTCGGGGACAGGTAGGCGGGGCTCCGACTGGGAAATGCTCTGTGGTGGTACGGGAGGAGCGGTGGGAGCTCGTAGATGTTGTACTTGCTGGGTGAGCTCGGACACCTGCACCACAAGAGCTTGAATAGCCTGACCCGACTCAGTCATGTTCCTTTCCTGGGCATCCATCCGTGAAATACTGGACTTGATGAATTCCTCCAGAGGAGAAGAGGATCCGCTTGCTGCTTCCATCATTTGGTCAGATCGTTCTGTCCTAATACAAGAAGCGGAAGCAATAATGCAAGTAACTCTTTATTGAGAGTAGAAAGGACACAAAGTAGTACTGGAGCTCAGGTGGGCTGGTGGTGCAGGGACTAGATGGTCAGCGTGCTGGTGAAGACAGGTGACGGTGAATCTCCAGACGAGACGGGACGAACACCACAAGGACACCGAACAGGAACTTGAATCCGGAACAGGACTGGAACGACACACGAAGACATAACCTGAGGACACCCAAACAATCTGACAAAGAGAGGAGAGTGCGATTAGTCTTTATAGGTGAGTGAATAGGCAGCAGCTGGTGCGATGAATGAGATCAGCTGGCGTGCTGATCAGCAGGACCGAGCGGTCACGCCCACTCACACACACCCATACACACACAGAACAACAAATACACGGGACACGAAGAAAACTGAATTCATGAACCGTGACAATGACAGACAGATTTTAGTTATGGTTTGGGGGTAAACAATCACTATACAGCTTTGAACTGTTTTTAACATTATTGATTATAAAAAGTGTTTCCTGAGCAACACATCATCATATTAGAATGATTTCTGAAGAATCATGTGACACTCAAGACTGGAGCAATGATGCTGAAAATTCAGCACTGCATCACAGAAATAAATTATGTTTTAAAATATGTTCAAATAGAAAACAGCTATTTTAAATTGTAATAGAATTTCACAATATTTCTCCTTTACTGTATCTTTTAAATAAATATGGACTTTTTCACAGAATAAAGTCATATGCTTGATGATGAGGCAAAGTAAATGGCAAGTTTCACTGTTTGCACAACTATCCTTTATATAGTGAGTTCTATATATCTATTTTTCCCCTTTCTTTCCTCTGTCTCTCTCTTTTAAATCATGCCAAATATACCTCCACTTTCTAAAGTGTTTGCTTGCTGTTGTTTAAAAGCAGTAACCAGAGGAATCCAGGTCTAAAGGTCAGGCAGGACAAAAGCGCTTGAACTGAGGGTGTGCAAATCAACACCATCCATCCAGCTCTAATGGCATGGCCAAAAACAACCAGCCATTAACCAGCTGTTCAGAGCGTCCGTTAAATACCAACCCTAAACATTACTAACTGTCAATTACAGCCAAAGACTTTCATTCATAGAACTCCATAGAACTGCCTTCATTTCTGATGATCACAGCCGCACTGAATTCAAAACAAGTAGAAGTCACACACACACACACACACACACACACACACACACACACACACACACACACACACACAGAGCTGGTCATTATATCACTCTCAATGGTTTATTTCATCATAACAGTTGAACTAAGAAATTTCTATCTTAAACCTTCTGAAAGAAAAAGGGGCATTACAATGTAGAAAACCAACAAGAATATTAATTTAAATATTCTTATTATTCTGCATATATACATGTTTATCTACAATGTAACGTCATCTGTTTTAAGTTCTTTCTCACTCAGCTCTGTGTTTCTACTGGTTCCCTTTTCTTCTAAACAATGCTTTTATTTTCTTGCTTTCACTGGAAGTCTAGGTTTCATGTTCACCATATGTGTGATCCTGGAGCACTAAACCAGTCTGAAGTCACTGGGGTATATTTTTAGCAATAGCCAACAACACACTGTATGGGTCAAAATTATTGATTTTACTTTTATGCCAAAAGTCATTAGGATATTACATATTTTTTTTTAACTGCTGACACACATTTCAAAACTTGCCACACACAAAAAAAGAATCACAAACACAAAATGCCTCACATCTCTTGCAAAATGAAGCACTAAACTCAAAATATCACAAACACATCTCAAAAGCAAACATCTGTAAACACCTTCTCCATAATATTAATTCCTGTTAGATTTGTGTGTGTTACACAGAGAATTGTGTGCTGTGTTTTATAAAAAGTGTTTTATGAAATTGAAAACTGAGTCAAAGTAAGAGAATTAGCGTATTGTTTTGCAGATTTAGTGTGTGCTTCTGCTGTTTGAGTGTCTGGTTTCAGAAAATGTGTGACAAGTAAAGATTTTGTGTGTAAGCAGTTGAAAAGATCTGTAAGTGAAGATCATGTTCCATGAAGATATTTTGTAAATTTCCTACCGTAAATATATCAAAACTTAATTTTTGATTAGTAATATGCATTGCTAAGAACTTCATTTGGACAACTTTAAAGACGATTTTCTCAATTTTTAGATTTTTTTTGCACCCTCAGATTCCCGATTCTCAAATAGCTGTATCTAGGCCAAATATTGTCCTAACAAACCATACATCAATGGAAAGCTTATTTATTCAGCTTTCATATGATGTATGAATCTCAAAATTTCAAAAAATTGACCTTCTGACTGATTTTGTGGTCCATATATTAAAATTAATATTGTAGTCCTCCCTACAACAGTCATTTTGGTCACACTTTATTTTAAGGTCAAAGGTTAAGGTTTCACTATTAACAAACCCTTAACTAATAATTTTGCTAATTTGCTGCTAATTAATAGTTAGTATAAGGCAGTTGTTAAGTTTATGTATTGGACATGATTATGGATGTAGAATATGGCCGTGCAGAATATGTGCTTTATAAGAACTAATAAACAGCCAGTAATAAGCATGCAGTTAATACTGAGAATTGTTCTCCATACTACAGTGTTAACAAACTTTTTAGGTATAAGATACCATTACTCAGAACTACTCTAATGCTTGCACATAAATAGACAGACCTTGGCATGATCTGATGGCCATATACAGTATTTCATCATTATACAAAAATATTTGACTGCTCAGTGCACAGTCTGACCAATAGGAATCAAGTATCCCAAACAGCCATGTAATAGGAAAACTAAAGTAGTGTTGGTGTAGAAAGCTTGGCTGACCATGTTACCTCGGGATCCAACACTGTTTTCTGTTGACAGCCGAGGGATTCGCATCTAAATGTGAGCTGGATTATTATGAAAGGATATGGTAATTAAATAACACTAGAGTGCAGATGAAAGCAGCCATACTGCATCTGCCATGTGCCTTTTCCAGCACCGCTGTCACATTCAATCAATTAAACTCCATCAGGGTGTCAAAAATCATTACAACAAGAGGAAGATGTTTTCATTCAAACAATCATTTCATTCAAGCTTGCACTTACACTGACAGAGAGCTAGAAAATTAATTTTCTAATCTCACCAAGAATTCAGTTTGAAGATGACAGTGTTTGTTCAGTAACACAAAGATGTCCGAGTGATTAGTGCTGTTCACAGCATGACAGCATACACACAGACAGCATTTACAGGACTTACATCAGCAGAATGAATTCATTACTGACATCGAGGGATGTGTATTTACTAAAAATCTAATTCACTAAAAATTATTTAATTTTTAATACATTTCACTCTGTAAAAGAACTCTTTAAATAAAGATTGTTCTGTGCGTCTTCACTATGCAAAAACCTTTTTCAGATCTTCAGCTCGAACATTAATAATTCAGTCCGACTGATGAAGCTCACAACTATTTGACATTCAATTTTCACCGCACTGATTACATAGCTAAAACATTTTCATTAAGGAAACCTGGAAAAGGTTCCACACCTGCAGAAAAAATGACATACATCTCTGAATATTTTTTTCCCCCATTAACCTTGTAGAAGTGTATCTATTAATAATGACTTAAATTTTAGTCTGTTCCTCACAAAGCTATCACATGACTTGGCATCACACAAGCAGCATGGATTTATTTCTGGTGCTTTTATTAAGCTTTTGCACATTTTGGAGCTCTATGAGCTTTCATTGAACGGTAAAAAAAGAGCAGCATGAGTATTGTGCTAAACATCTTTTCAGAAAAAGTAATGAGGGTTTAGATGATGTAGACTTCATTGAGTGAACTATTGCTTTAAATACATATTCTCCAAAATCTGCTTTGTGATCCACTCTGACTGTCTAATGACATACTGTACCACCAGACTGACTATTATTTTGGGAATGTTTTTATCCCAACATCATTAATATTATGTAATTATGAGACTCCCATTAGACATAGCATGTTTATTTCAAGCACTGATGACGAGTTATAAAAGTATGTCAAATTACTGTTTGGCGGTGTAGAAAAGTTTAAAATGGGCTGTGAAATCGGCTGCCCAACTCGTGTCCCTTTTCAAATGAAATGTGTGCAGTGGACAGCTCTTCCTGCATGCTGAGCTGAAGGCAGCTGGATGTGAATAGAAGCAGGTGAATATCAGACACACGCACACACACACTATTAATGTGAGCGGAGAGGTGAAGATACATGTTGACACTTGCGTGGCCGCTCATAAACATTAGTCACAGAGATTTTCCATCACTTTGCCCTCTCACCAGCCTCTCAAGAACACTTTTTCCCTATCACTCCGTTAAACAGACACCGATTTTAAAGAACATAAATGCAACTTAAGCACAATTAATTCATTCCAAACTATGCTGCAGTTCATCAAAACTAATGAAAAAATATACAGTAACATACTGTGCAATGGAGGTTTTGTGCAAGTGAACTGGAGGAGAAATCTGGCAGAAATTGTTGCTTGAACCATCATTTCCTGTCAGGCTTCCCTCCCTTCCTGGTCTGTTATACTTAGGACTAGGTATTGTTCAGAAATTCGATTCAGAATTCACCAGTTCCTGAATGAAACTTTTTTAGATGCCAATTTTATGAAATCTATTTCAACAAGATTACATTACTATTTTTTTTCAGTTGGTTGAGGTTTTTATGGACTCAAAGACTCATCTCCTGAGCCACTGCACAATGTAACGAACACAACAATTCAGTGCCAATAGCTTTAATACAGTTCATTTCATACAGTTCAGAATCACCATTTCTGTCATTTTCCACTAATTTAAGCTATCTGATGAGCATTACCTGCTTCTAGAGCTGTCTTCTGTTGTGTTTTCTCTTCTACAATCGCTGTTCTGACTCCGTTCTAACTCTGTTCTGCTCGTCTGTAATTTATAACTTGCCCTGTCTCTTACAACCAACATGCATTACACCTAATAAAAACATGATTATTACAGCATATGATTTGTATGTGATTTTCATGTGATTCTGTCTATTTTCTTAGCAATACAGTGTTTTCACATGAGAAATGCTAAGCAGGTGTAGAGATGACACTGATAAAAAAAGACTACAAATAACAGACCTACCTGCAGTTTGGATGCGGATCGAGGGTCATCTCTTCCAGTTCCTTTTGATTCCTGCAAAACAAGAGAGATCTCACTCATTAAATTCATCTGTGATACTTTGCTGCTCAGAAAAATGAAATCAGTCTATGCATCTCCTGTGCTGTATATAGTGAACACCATCGGCCTTTACGATCTCACACACACTTATGAGGACTAGAGAAACATAAAAGATCAGAATAACACTGTGGGCAAACATCTGACATTTCACTGACTTATTAACACAAGTGTCAAAGATTACAGCCATCAGCCCTGCATGCTCCCTCAATGGATATTTTTGACCATAAGAACTTAAATTATATAAAAAGCAGAAATTACAGTGTATTGGATAAAACATGTCTCTGTAGAGCAGTGAGACTCAGCGGTATCAAAGAGCAATTATTTGAGGTTAAAAAAAGATTTCTATGTATTATATCCATAAGATCCATTCATAATTTTGTATTTCTATCTACAAACAGGGCAGATAAACTGCTTATTTTATTGTGCTAACCTTTGTTTCTAGGAGGTCGAGGTTTGGCTGGTTTGCGTGCAGGTGATGCTTTAACTAGGGGCATCTTTCTTATTAACAGACCTTTATTTTGCAATACATTAATTTCATGTCATTGATTATTTTAATTTATTTATTTCTTTAAAGCCACATTTTCAGCATCCATAACTATCTTTAGTGCCATATAGTGTCATACCTCAGAAATCGTTTGCCGCTCAAGAAACATTTTTTTATTGTCAGTATTGAAAAAGGTTTTTGCTGCATAGTGTTTTTGTGGCAACTGTGATATATTTCCATTCAACAATCTGGGGTTAAAAAAAGAGAATTTGGTAACACTTTATTTTAAGGACAAATTTTCACAAGTCAAGTCAAGTCACCTTTATTTATATAGCGCTTTAAACAAAAAAGATTGCGTCAAAGCAACTGAACAACATTAATTAGGAAAACAGTGTGTCAATAATGCAAAATGACAGTTAAAGGCAGTTCATCATTGAATTAATTGATGTCATCATGCAGCTCAGTTCAGTTTAAATAGTATCTGTGCAATAATTTGCAATCAAGTCAACGATATCGCTGTAAATGAAGTGTCCCCAACTAAGCAAGCCAGAGGCGACAGAGGCAAGGAACCAAAACTCCATCGGTGACAGAAAGAAGAAAAAAACCTTGGGAGAAACCAGGCTCAGTCGGGGGACCAGTTCTCCTCTGACCAGACGAAACCAGCAGTTCAATTCCAGGCTGCAGCAAAGTCAGATTGTGAAGAAGAATCATCTGTTTCCTGTGGTCTTGTCCCGGTGGTCGTCTGAGACAAGGTCTTTACAGGGGATCTGTCTCTGGGGCTCTAGTTGTCCTGGTCTCCGCTGTCTTTAAGGGCTGTAGAGGTCCTTTCTAGGTGCTGATCCACCATCTGGGCTGGATACATACTGGATCCGGGTGACTGCAGTGAGCCTCTGACTTGGATACAGACTGGATCTGGTGGCTACTGTCACCTCAGGAATAAGAGAGAAACAGACTAATATGAGCGTAGATGCCATTCTTCTAACGATGTAACAAGTACATTGGGTGTTATAGGAAGTGTTCCCGGTTCCGGTTTACCTAATTAATGCAGCCTAAAAATCCTTTAACAGATTTGGATATTAGAAGTGTATTAGTATGTTATGTGTAAGCCAGGTTAAAGAGATGGGTCTTTAATCTAGATTTAAACTGCAAGAGTGTGTCTGCCTCCCGAACAATGTTAGGTAGGTTATTCCAGAGTTTGGGCGCTAAATAGGAGAAGGATCTGCCACCCGCAGTTGACTTAGATATTCTAGGTATTATCAAGTTGCCAGAGTTTTGAGAATGCAGCAGACGTGGAGGACTATAATGTAACAAGAGCTCGTTCAAATACTGAGGTGCTAAACCATTCAGGGTTTTATAAGTAATAAGCAAGATTTTAAAATCTATACGATGTTTGATAGGGAGCCAGTGCAGTGTTGACAGGACCGGGCTAATATGATCATACTTCCTGGTTCTAGTAAGAACTCTAGCTGCTGCATTTTGGACTAGCTGGAGTTTGTTTACTAAGCGTGCAGAAGAACCACCCAATAGAGCATTACAATAATCTAACCTTGAGGTCATAAACGCATGGATTAACATTTCTGCATTTGACATTGAGAGCATAGGCCGTAATTTAGATATATTTTGGAGATGGAAAAATGCAGTTTTACAAATGCTAGAATAGTGGCTTTCTAAGGAAAGGTTGCTATCAAATAGCACACCTAGGTTCCTAACTGATGATGAAGAATTGACAGAGCATCCATCAAATCTTAGACAGCGTTCTAGGTCATTACATGCAGAGCTTTTAGGTCCTATAATTAACACCTCTGTTTTTTCAGAATTTAGCAGTAAGAAATGACTCGTCATCCAGTTTTTTATATCGACTATGCATTCCGTTAGATTTTCAAATTGGTATGTTTCGCCGGGCCGCAAAGAAATATAGAGCTAAGTATCATCAGCATAACAGTGAAAGCTAACACTGTGTTTCCTGATGATATTTCCCAAGGGTAACATGTAAAGCGTGAAGAGTAACGGCCCTAGTACTGAGCCTTGAGGTACTCCATACTGCACTTGTGAACGATATGATACCTCTTCATTCACTGCTACGAATCGATGGCGGTCATATAAGTACGATTTAAACCATGCTAATGTACTTCCATTAATGCCAACAAAGTGTTCTAGTCTATGCAAAGAATAGTGTGGTAAATAGTGTCGAACGCAGCACTAAGATCCAATAGCACTAATAGAGAGATACAACCACGATCAGATGATAAGAGCAGGTCATTTGTAATGTTGTTGGTTTAGATGATTTAACAAGTTTATACAATTCTTCCTCTCCTATAGTAGAGAATGAGTGGAACTGTTCCTCGGGGGATCTATACTGCACTGTCTGATGTGATACTGTAGCTGTTGGCTGCATGGTTACAATTTTATCTCTAATAGTATCGACTAAGTAAAGTAGTATCGAGAAGTAAAGTAGTTCATAAAGTCATTACTGCTGTGATGTTGGGAAATGTCAACACTTGTTGATGCTTTATTTTTTGTTAATTTAGCCACTGTACTGAATAAATACCTGGGACTATGTTTGTTTTCTTCTAAAAGAGAGTAATCAGATTTAGCAGTTTTTAATGCTTTTCTGTAAGATAGGTTACTTTCCCTCCAAGCAATACGAAATACCTCTAGTTTTGTTTTCCTCCAGCTGCGCTCCATTTTCCGGGCTGCTCTCTTTAGGGTGCGAGTGTGCTCAGTACACCACGGTGTCATACTGTTTTCCTTAACCTTCCTTAAGCGTAAAGGAGCAACTGTATTTAAAATGCTAGAAAAGAGAGAGTCGATAGTTTCTGTTACATCATCAAGTTGTTCTGAGGTTTTGGATATGCTAAGGAATTGGGATACATCAGGAAGATTACTTACAAAGCAGTCTTTTGTGGTAGAAATGATGGTTCTACCATACTTGTAACACGAAGTAAAATTTACAGTTTTAGCTATATGAAGTTTGCACAAAACTAAATAATGATCTGAGATATCATCGCTTGGCTGCATAATTTCAACACCATCAACATCAATTGCATGTGACAGTATTAAATCTAGAGTATGATTTCGACAATGAGTAGGTCCTGAGACGTGTTGTCTAACCCCAATAGAGTTCAGAATGTCTATAAATGCTGATCCCAATGCATCTTTTTCATTATCAACATGGATATTAAAATCACCAACAATTAAAACTTTATCTGCAGCCAGCACTAACTGGGATGTAAAATCAGCAAACTCTTTAATAAAGTCTGTATGGTGCCCTGGTGGCCTGCATACAGTAGCCAGCACAAACATCACAGGGGATTTATCATTAACATTTGTTTCTCTGGATAATGTTATATTAAGCACCAATACTTCAAACGAGTTATACTTGAAGCCTGCCCTTTGAGAAATCCTGAAAACATTGTTATAAATTGAAGCAACACCTCCCCCTTTACCTTTTGGACGTGGCTCATGTTTATAACAGTAATCTTGGGGTGTAGACTCATTTAAAATAATGTAATCATCAGATTTTACCCAGGTTTCTGTCAAACAGAGTGCATCTAGGTTATGATCAGTGATCATATTATTTACAAAAAGTGCTTTCGTAGAAAGGGACCTGATATTCAATAAGCCAAGCTTTATCATTTTTTTATCCGTATTACATCTGTTTTTTTTTTATTTGTTGAACCTCAATTAAATTGTTGCTCTTAAATTGGTTTGGACGTTTTTTGTATTTTCTAGCCCGGGGAACAGACACAGTCTCTATAGTGTGATATCTAGGTGAAAGAGTCTCTTTGTGCTGAGAATTAACTGACTTCTGTGACTGGAGGCGGCTAGCAGACGGTCGGTTTAGCCAGTCTGTCTGCATCCTGACCTGGGCCCCAGTTAGTCAAGTACAAACTCTAAGACTATGTGCCATATTTCTAGAAAGAAGAGCGGCACCACCCCAGGAGAGATGAAGACCATCTCTTTTCAACAGGTCAGGTCTGCCCCAAAAGCTTGTCCAGTTGTCTATGAAACCTATGTTATTCTGCGGGCACCACTTAGACATCCAGCCATTGAGTGATGACAATCTGCTATGCATCTCATCACCACGGTAAGCAGGGAGGGGACCAGAGCATATTACTTTGTCTGACATCATGCTTGCAAGTTCACACACCTCTTTAATGTTATTTTTAGTGATCTCCGACTGGCGAAGTCGAACATCATTAGCGCCGGCGTGAATAACAATCTTACTGTATTTACGTTTAACATTAGCCAGCACTTTTAAATTTGATAAGATGTCGGGCGCTCTGGCTCCCGGTAAACATTGGACTATGGTGGCTGGTGTCTCTATATTCACGTTCCGTACAATAGAATCACCAATAACTAGAGCACTTTCATCAGGTTTCTCAGTGGGTACATCACTGAGTGGGGAGAACCTGTTTAATTTTTTGATCGGAACAGAAGAGTGGTGTTTAGACCCACGACTATGGTGCCTCACAGTCACCCAGTTGCCCTGCTGCAAAGGCCCTGTTACCGGAACCGAACAATGTACAGGACCCCCTGAGCTAGACACATCCAAAGCCGTATCTAGAGTCCTCAGATTCTTACTGTCCTCAATTAAAGTTTGGGTGCGTGTCTCTAATTCTGAAATCTTCTCTGTCAGCCTAACTATTTCCCTGCATTTATCACATGTGAATCCCTCATCACCGACAGAGATAGATAAACTATACATGTGGCAAGCAGTGCAAATAACAATAGCAGGAGAAGCCATTACTCACCGTGCTTGATGAAAGATTCTTACCACAGTTGTTTGATGAACTTGTGAAAAACCGGAGAGAGAGAGTAGCAAGAGAGAGGAGAGGAGGAAAGAAAACAGCGATAGGCACAAATGGAAATGCTAATGACAAGCTAACGAGTGCTAACGCGATGCAGGTGCACTGCACTCGCAAATTTAAAATAGGTGAACGATCAAATTAATCAGATTAGATTGATAGATAATATCAGAAATATGGTGGGAATTAAGTTATATTTTATCACTTTAAACAGAGAGTTATAGTAATATAAAGATTCTGCAGAAAAACAAAGCTACACGGGGCTACTATCACAAAACAGCAGCAAGGCAAGCAGGAAGCAGGAATAACACTGTCCAACAGCGAACAACTATATAGTTAATTATTAGCATGCATATTATCAACACATTTGCTTCTTATTAGTACTTATAAAGCACATATTGCCTTATTCAGCTGAATGAGCATATTTTAGATCCTTTAATCCACCTCATACCTAAACTTCCTTACTAACTATTAATAAGTAGCAAAATTGAGTATGTGTTGCCTATTCTAAAGCGTTACTAAGAAATGAATATTCAGGAAAGTAATTGATCCAACCTGACAGTAAAGGCATTTATAATTTTACAAAACATATCCACTTCAAATAAATGCTGTTTAAATGTATCATGGCTTACACAAAAAAGTTATATACACACACACACACACACACACACACTCACCAGCCACTTTATTAGGTACACCTATTCAATTGCTTGGTGTGACGCCCCTGTTGGCCATTTCTTGGTGTGTGTGTATTGTTTGCAGGTGACCGGCTGATTGCGTGATTGGGAGCACCGGCTTCATGGTGTTCATTGCTCCCTATAAAAGCAGGTCATTCCTGTTGGTGGTGCGTCTCTGGACTTGGTGGTTGTTTTTAAACTCTTTGTTCCATACATGTAAAAAAAAACCCTGGCTCATTTGAAGCATGAATGAAAAATAAAGCTCAAACATCGTAAGATGAATGTACTCATCTTCTCCTTATTTGTAGTGATCCTTTGTGATCGCAACACTTGGTAACAAAAATTGCTAATCAGCCAATCACATGGCAGCAACTCAATGCATTTAGGCATCTAGATGTGGTGAAGATGACTTGGTGAAGTTCAAACCGAGCATCAGAATGGGGAAGAAAGGGGATTTAAGTGGCTTTGAGCGTGGAATGGTTGTTGGTGCCAGACGGGCTGGTCTGAGTATTTCAAAAACTGCTGATCTACTCTGATTTTCACGCACAACCATCTTTAGGGTTTACAGAAAATGGTCTGAAAAAAAAAAAAAAAATATCCAGTGAGCGGCTTTCAGGGCATAAACAACAGGAAGCAAGTTGCAAGTAACAGGTTTATTCAGATACGTAACGTCAGGCTGGGTTGGTGGTGGGTGGCGCAGGGACCTCGATGACAGCACAGATCGGTGAGAAGGTGAGTTGAGTGCGTAGGTGAGTGATGATGAGGGATCCGAGCGATGATGGTGTAATCCACAGAATCCAAACAGGAACGAAGACACAAGGAGGAATGCTGAGCGGATGAGACACAGACATGAAGCACGGAGGACCTCAAACAACGATCTGACAAACAAGAGACAAAAGACAGGGCATTAAGTAGGCTGTTGGAATGAGCTGCAGCTGCCGCTGATCTTTTGATGACGTAACATGAGAACCGGGGCAGGCGGATTAATCCGAGAATGAAATACAGGCTTTATTTTAGATACATGAAAGGTGGGATGAATTCTCCTCTACGCTGAAGGAAGTTTAAGGTGGACTGCCACCGGACTAATGATCTTGGTGACAGTGAATGGGCCAATACATTTGGGAGCAAGCTTATTAGAGACAGAACGGAGAGGAATGTTCTCGGTAGAAAGCCACACTTTTTGACCCACAACGTATACGGGAGGCTTAGACCGGTGGCGGTCGGCTTTAGCCTTGATGTGCGGTGACACCTCTGGACAAAGGCGTGAACGGAGTGGACCACGACTTCGGATTCCAGACTGGGAAAAATAGGTGGCTGGTCTCCTAAACTACACTCGAACGGAGATAGGCCCGTAGCTGATACAGGTAACGTATTGTGGGCGTACTCCACCATCGACAGTTGTTGGCTCCAGGAGGAAGGATTCTTGGAGACCAGACATCACAACACCCTTTCCAAATCTTGGTTGGCTCTCTCGGTTTGACCATTGCTCTGGGGATGAAACCCTAAGGACAGACTTACAGTCGCTCCCAGCAATCTACAAAATTCACGCCAAAATTTGGACACAAACTGGGGTCCCCTGTCAGAAACCACATCTGTCGGGAGGCCATGTAACTGAAAGACATGACCTATGATGGTCAACGCTGTCTCCTTGGGTGAGGGTAATTTGGGCAAGGGAATAAAGTGTGCCGCCTTCGAGAAACGGTCCACCACGGTCAAAACTACCATGTTGCCCTGGGAGGGCGGTAATAAAATCTAGTGCAATATGGGACCAGGGTCTCGAAGGGACCGGCAGCGGTTGAAGTAACCCATCAGGGGGTCGATTGGAAGTCTTACCAGTGGCGCAAGCCAAAACAAAACTGTGAACGTTGCGAGCCATAAGTGGCCACCAGAATCGTTGCTTGACCAAAAACTTAGTACGGTTAACTCATGGATGACAAGCCACATTGGAACAATGCCCCCATTGAATAATGTTGGACCGTAATCCCTCCGGCACAAATAACCTATTCGGTGGGCACCCGGGCGGAGGCGTTACCCCTTCTAAGGCCGTCTTGACCTTCGATTCGACCTCCCATGTGAGTGTGGAGACCACTAATGTCTTGTGTAAAATATACTCGGGAGTAGATGGGCGTTCGGAATGGTCAAAAATACTTGACAATGAATCGGGTTTGATGTTTTTAGAACCCGGGCGGTATGAGAGAGTAAAATCAAAAAGGCCAAAAAAAAGTGCCCACCGAGCCTGCCTGGAGTTCAACCTTTTGGCAGTTCTAATGTATTCTAAATTCTTATGGTCGGTCCATACTATCAAAGGAACCCCCGAGCCTTCTAACCAGTGGCGCCATTCTTCCAATGCCATCTTGACTGCCAACAATTCTCGGTTACCTATATCATAATTACGCTTGGCAGGGTATAATCGGTAGGAAAAAAACGCACAAGGGTGCATCTTGTTGTCTGAGGGAGAACATTGGGATAACACCGTACCTACCCCCACCTCTGACGCGTCGACCTCCACCACAAACTGACGTGATGGATCAGGGGTAATTAAGATGGGGGCCGAAACGAAGCAACCTTTCAGTTTGGCAAACACAGCCTCGACGTAGTTCTGGGGGAGTTCAAGGCGGTCAGAGGTGCGGCTAGTTGGCTGAAGTTGCGAATAAAACGCCGGTAGAAGTTGGCGAACCCCAGAAACCTCTGTAGGGCCTTACGGGAATCTGGACTTGGCCACTCTACCACAGCCTTAACTTTCTCGGGATCCATACGCATTCCCTCAGTCGACACGATGTATCCAAGAAAAGGAACAGACTGTGCATGAAAAGTGCATTTCTCCGCCTTGACAAAAAGCCCTTTCTCTAGCAACCTCTGAAGCACTCGTCGGACGTGCTGCATGTGTTCCTGGAGAGAAGAGGAAAAAATCAATATGTCATCCTGGTGGACATATATGAATTGATCGACCATATCTCGCAGCACATCGTTGACGAATGCCTGGAAGAACGCTGGGGAGTTGGACAGCCCGAAGGGCATGCCCAAGTATTCAAAGTGCCCCCTGGGGTTGTTAAAAGCGGTCTTCCATTCATCCCCCCTCCCTAATACGGACCAAATGATAAGCATTACGTAAGTCCAATTTCGTGAAGATCGACGCTCCCTGCAACCTCACGAAGGCTGAAGAAAGCAACGGCAAAGGATAAGTATTCTTTATCGTGATGCTGTTCACAAAAAAGAACCCCGCCCCTGCTGGAGAAGGGGAAGGGCGGATGAACCCCGAAGCTAGAGAATCAGAAATATATTTCTCCATAGCCTCTCTTTCTGGAACAGAAAGTGAATATAATTTGCCTTTAGGCGGAGACTTACCTGACAGTAAATCTATGGCACAGTCATAGGGACGATGCGGAGGGAGAGAAGCAGCACGAGACTTACTGAACACTTCCTTCAGGTTGAGGTACTCCGCGGGCACGTTAGACAAATCCACTGCTTCCTCCTGAAACACAGACATAGAAATAGATGGACAAGCAGACACTAGACAAGACTCGTGACAGAGTAGCCACGGGTGTCCAAGAACTATGGGTGCAAGGGGAGAGTCTAGTATATAGAAGGAGGTGATCTCAGAGTGGTTGCCTGATGTGATGAGGGTAATGTCTCCAATGGTAAGTGAGATGACAGGCAGTCTTTGTCCATTGAGGGCATGAACCGCGATCCGGTGAGTGAGGGGTCTGAGGGGAATTAGAAGCTTGTGTGCGAGTGCATGGTCCATAAAATTACCTTCAGCCCCGGAGTCCAGAAGTGCTTAACATGTCGTGAGATTGTGCTGACCATCTCAGTCTTACCGGGAGGAGCGTAGATGATGATGAGGTCTTCTCGGAGGAGATCCCACCCGATAGTAGCCTCATATTTAGTACCAGGCTTGGCCTTTTACCGGACAGATGTAGGCGTGATGACCGGTTCCACTCATAAAGTGGCCAAAATAATATTAGTGTTTCACAGTTTTTAATTATAAAAAATGCAGCCATGTTGAGCATAAGAGACTTCTTTCAAAAACATGAAAAAATCTTAAAAACTCAAATTTTGAACAGTAGTGTTTAAAAACACACACACACACACACACACACACACACACACACACACACACACACACACACACACACACACACACACACACACACACACACAAATAAATGGAGCAATTCCAATAGGGTCCTTGCACCGCAGTGCTCTGGCCCTAAAAAGCTATTGAAAGATGTTTCAAAACTTACACTCTTAACCTACACTCACAGAAAAAAAATCCCACTGATTCATATCTAGGGACCGTGACGTCAGAGAGACTAGAAGTGGGATGTTTTTGCCAGTAAGAAACCGCTATGAGTACTTGAGAAACAACAACCACATGCCAATGCTCTGGCAACCACACACAACACCCTATAGCACCATAAAAAAATCTAATGACTGCAATAATTCTGAACTGTTTCTTCTAGAGACCCTGCAAACATGTCCTTGTGGGGCCTATGCTGGCTTTTTTCATGCACAGTGGGCTAGGGCCAGCCCACACCAAACCAAAACAGGCCCAGTGCGCCTTTGCTCAAGGGCCCCAGCTTTGGGCTCACTGTGAAGAGGCCACGCTAGCGAACTGTCCACATTAATCCAATGATGGCCCAGTGTGGGCCAGCCCCTTGGGCCCAGAACAACTTTTGTGTCCTTTGGGCATCCTTTTGTATCCATGCAGGTTTTGTGTAGGCAGCCCTGTAATGCATCTAGGATAATACAAACAACATTGACTGGCCATTCTTTAGCCACTCAATTGAAACTCACTGGAATGGCTCAAACCAAAAGAGACCTTTTCAAAACCTGTTGTTTTATCCTCAAATCTGGCTCACAAGATCCATTTTCCTGCAGAGTTTAGTTTTAACCTTAATCAAACACACCTGAGCATGTCTTCAGGATCATTAGAAAATCACAGGTGGATGAGTTTGATCAAAGTTGGAGCTAAACTCTGCAGGAAAGTGGATCTCATGAGCCATATATGTGACAGACATGTGCCTGTTAATAAGGATTTTGTGGGCAGTTTTCTTCCTTACCACTAGGGGTGCTAGGGTATTTTAAGTTTCCTTAAGCAAAGCCATGTGGGCAGAGGAAGAACAACCACCCAATAAAGTATTACAATAATCTTACCTTGAGGTCATAAACGCATGCATTTCTGCAATTGACATTGAGAGCATAGGCCGTAATTTAGATATATTTTTGAGATGGAAAAATGCAGTTTTACAAATGCTAGAAACGTGGCTTTCTAAGGAAATATTGCTATCAAATAGCACACCTAGGTTCCTAACTGATGACAAAGAATTGACAGAGCAGCCATCAAGTCTTAGACAGCGTTCTAGGTTATTACATGCAGAGCTTTTAGGTCCTATAATTAACACCTCTGTTTTTTTTTTCAGAATTTAGCAGTAAGAAATTACTCGTCATCCAGTTTTTTTATATCGACTATGCATTCCGTTAGTTTTCCAAATTGGTATGTTTTGCCGGGCCGCAAAGAAATATAGAGCTTGACCATTAAAAGACGTGATAGAGTTTATCAAATATAGAGTTTCCCGATGATATCTCCCAAGGGTAACATGTAAACTTATGTTACATTCCAATATGCCTACTTACTATAGTAGGAGAAAAGAGTATTTGAAGAAAGAAGTACGTTCGAAACCACAGTATTCATAAAAGAGTAGGTGAGAAATCCCCGGATGTCCTACTGCATCAGCTCAGATTCTGAAGTGTTCATCTGATGGATGGATATGTCAAAATCAAACATTGTGAAGGAGAAGATGGACACGGGTGTTTTCAAATGTGAGTATTAAAATCACATTTGTTCAGCTTCTATACAGTAAATAGTTCAATTGTGAAAGTTGTAAAGATGCTACATAACATATTATATTTCTGATTTTGATACAAAAACATATTTTATTATGTATAACTAATAGGGGAGTTCTAGTAAGCACATGTACGTCTCCAAAGTGCATCTGACAGGAAAATCTTTGATAAGAATTGCAGATGAGCACATGTAATAGACTTGAAACAGACAGTTTTGAGTTAGTGATGTATGTGTGCTATTATGCAGAATTCACTGTTGTCAGCACTGCTTTAGATGAATGTTAGTAATGTTAATAAACAAATCTATATAGAGTAACTAAACATAAGAGATCTGTTTCATCCAGATTTTTTTGTGTGTCTTGATACAAGACACATAGCAAAATTCTGCAGAGTTAAGGGAGTTACATGTCTGCTCTGCAGTCATCGCCATCATCATCCTGTGTGTGAACAAAGCGGAGATATCCCAGAAACTTCAGGGATGAAGACAGACTCAGTGGTTTCATCTGTATCAAGTACAGTAAATAACAAATCAAGAGAATCAAACACAGTGTTGCTGCAGACAGCTAAAGCATGGACTGGGGGTCCAGAAGGGAGAAAGACTGATAGATGCAACTCTATGAGAGATGCAATGATGTGATTCAAGAATATTTGCAGCAAGAGGTATGTGAAGAGGAAAAGAACACATCAGCTATAGAGCAGGCTAGCACAGGGAAGTATTACATGCCATGCCATCCAGTAATCCGAGACGATAAGGAAACAACCAAACTGAGAATTGTGTTTGATGCATCTTCACACAAAGAGGGTTCACCCTCCCTCAATGACCTGTTTACTTATCAGGCCTATCTTAAACCCAGATTAACTTCATGTGCTTATTAAATTCCGCCTTCACAAGGTCGCCTTCACAGCTGATATTGCAAAGGCTTTCTGCAAATAGGACTGAAAGAAAGGGAAAGAGATGTTATGATGTTCTTATGGACCTACAAAACCTCATCACAGAACTCTAAAATGGAGCCTTGCATCAGGAGAATGAACAGAGTTGTGTTTGTAGTTGCATCCAGCCCCATTCTGTTGTCAGCGATAATTAGAACTCATCTCAAAGAGTATGAGTCTGAAAAGCCAACAACTGCGGCACGACTCCGGGAATCGCTTTATCTGGATAATGTCATTATGAGCTTGCCTGATGTGGATTTATTTATTTCTTATCTCAGCACAAGCAAAGTCCATATTGTCTGCTGCTGGAATGGAGCTATGGAAATAGACGACCAACTCCTCTGACCTAAGAACGAGATGGATAAAAGACCAGATTGAAAGCCCAGCAGATTCAGCGATGGATATGGAAGCATGGCAATGATGACTTTGTGTTTGACTTGCGGCAAGTGCTGGATATTCTGGAAAGGGAAGAGAGTACTAAGAGGAGTGTTCTTCAAATCTCATCATGTATCTTTGATCCAATAGGTTTCCTAAGACCCTTTACTATCTGTGTAAAATGTCTGTTCCAGGAAATGTGGCAGCGTGGTCTCCAGTGGGATGAAGAACTACTCCCAGATTTAGCACACAAATGGAAGCAGTGCTGTGATGAGTTGCCACAGCTACACCTCGTGGTTATACCTAGATTGTATTACATCTTGACAAATCAGCAAGGTAAGACAGTCAGACTCCCTGTCTTTGGCAATGCGAGTGAAATATGGGTATCTGCAAGGCAAGAATGAGGCTGCAGAATTGATTTCAACTCTGGTAGCCTCAAAGTCCAGAGTTGTGCCAGTAAAGAAAATGACGCTTTCTCAACTGGAGCTAATGGGAGCCTTGATAGGAGCCAGGCTAGCCCATAATCTGTTAAAGGCTCTAAAGATCAGAGAAAACCATTTCCATATGTGGACAGATTCAATTATAGTCTTGAATTGGATCTGTAGTTCGGCACAGAAATGGAAGCCCTTTGTGGCAAATCGAGTAATGGAGATTCAAAGCCTTACTAAACCAGAATCATGGTCACACTGCAATGGCAAACATAATCCAGCAGACTGGCCAACAAGAGGACAATCTGTCAACAGTTTGATTGATAATCATTTGTGGTGGAATGGACCCGATTTTCTCCAGTCAGTGAATCCACTAGTCTCAGCAGACGTAGAGCTTCCTGAAGAAGAGGTAAACGCAGAACTCAGATCTAAATTCAAAGTCGCAGTGCATCTCAGCAACACAGACAAAAGAGAGCCATTGCTTGATCTATGCAGTTACAGCAAACTCAGTACTGTTTTCAGAATAACACCATGGGTACAGAGATTCCTCACCAATACACGCTTAATAAAGAACCGTGGAGAACTTTCTGCTGAAGAGTTAATGGCAGCTGAAGTGTATTGGGTTAGAATGATTCAAGAGGAGATATTTGAAAGAGAGAATAGTTTGCTCAGGGAAGGACAGAGTGTACATAAAGACTCAAAGATCAAAGAACTTAAACCATTCCTTGATGAGAAAGGCCTGATCAATGTGGGAGGAAGGCTGCAGCTATCTGATCTAAAGTTTAGAGAGCAGCATACATGGATACTACCCACTAAACACAGGTATTGTGTGAAAAAATACTCAACTAAACAAAGGGTGTGGCGCAAATCCAAAACTACTACTGACCTTAATGTGTATCAGTCACTCCTCTCTTCCTTTTCTGCTAATGTCTCCACTGCTAAAAAGACATACTACCATAACACAATTAACAATTCGTCTAACTCTCGCATGCTTTTTAAAACATTTTCCTCGCTCCTTTGTCCCCCTCCTCCCCCTCCTGTTTCATCTCTAATAGCTGACGACTTTGCCACGTTTTTCATTAATAAAATTAAAAACATCAGTGCACAATTTTTCCACACCACAATCCATCAAGAACATCTCACCAGCAAACATACACTCATTCACATCCTTCTCTTCACTCTCTGTGGCAGAAGTCTCCAAACTCATCCTTTCCAATTATCCTACTACTTGTCCGCTTGATCCTATTCCATCTCATCTCCTTCAAGCCATTTCTCCTGCTGTTGTACCTGCACTCACTCACATTGTTAACACATCCCTTCATACTGGTGTTTTCCCCTCATCATTTAGACAGGCTCGTATAACTCCACTCCTTAAGAAACCCACCCTCAACCCATCTCTTTTAGAGAACTACAGACCAGTTTCCCTTCTTCCTTTCATTGCAAAAACACTTGAACGAGCTGTATTCAACCAAGTCTCTACCTTTCTCACACAGAACAATCTCCTTGACAGCAACCGATCTGGCTTCAGAAGTGGACATTCAACTGAGACTGCCTTGCTCTCAGTTGTTGAAGCCCTAAGACTGGCAAGAGCAGAATCCAAATCTTCAATACTTATCTTGCTTGATCTACAGTATCTGCTGCTTTTGACACGGTTAACCACCAGATCCTCCTGTCAACCCTACTGACAAAGGGCATCTCAGGAACCACACTCCAGTGGTTTGAGTCTTACCTATCAGATAGGTCCTTTAAAGTATCTTGGAGAGGTGAGGTGTCCAAGTCGCAACATCTAACTACTGGGGTGCCTCAGTGCTCAGTTCTCTTGGACCACTTCTCTTCTCTGTCTACATGGCATCATTAGGTTCTGTCATTCAGAAACATGGCTTTTCATACCATTGCTATGCTGATGACACTCAACTCTACCTCTCATTCCATCCTGATGATCTATCGGTAGCTGTTCGCATCTCAGCTTGTCTAACAGACAGCTTTGTTGGTCCTTCCTTCACCTACTGCTTTTTGCCTATGCTGGTGTTGGTCCACTGTGTTTTCTGAGGTCCAAGGTCAACACAGCCATATACCAGGAAGTTTTAGAGCACTTCATGCTTCCTGCTGCTGACCAACTTTATGGAGATGCAGATTTCATTTTCCAACAGGAAGGTCAGGCAAGTTTGCTGGCCAATTAAGAACAGGGATACCATGGTCCTTAAACCAGGTACTGGAAGCTTTGGCACTGTGTGCAGGTGCCAAGTCCTGGGAAGAGGAAGATGCGATATGCCAGACCCAACAATGCAGAAGAGCTGAAGGCCACTATCAGAGCAACCTGGGCTCTCATAACACCTGAGCAGTGCCACAGACTGATCGACTTCATGCCATGCAGACTTGATATGGTGCATGACTAGCCATTCAAAGCACTTCATGAGAATAGGAGTAAGTGCAACAGGACGGTAGTCATTGAAGCAGGATGGCTATGGCTTCTTCGGGACTGGAATGATGGTGGTAGCTTTGAAGCATGTGGGAACAACAGCCTGACTAAGCGAGATTTTGAAAATGTCTGTGAAGACATCCTATCCCTGGGCTATCCTCCTGGAGTACTGTCTCTTGTGTGTTGTGTGTGTGTCTGTGGGTGTGGTCACTGATCAGCGATGATCAGCAGCGCCAGCTGGGCTCAATTGTTTGTTCCCTTTATAAGTTCAGTAACCTGTGTTTCATGTTGTCAGATCGTTGTTCTCCCTCGTGTGCTCCCGTACCTGTTCCCGTGTTCGTTAGTCCCTGCCTGAGTCTCCTTGTCGTCGTCGGTTGTTCCGGGATCTTCACGCTGCACTGGATTTCATAGCACTGTCACGAGGATTGCACGCACCGGGATTCGAAGGATCATCACGGGACTGAGCACCACCATCTGTTGCCCACCGAAGTCCCTGCGTCACCATTCCACCAGCCTTGTGTCTGGCCGCCTGTGTTTCCCTGTGACTCTGTTTCCTTGTCTGGCTTGCACTGTGTTCAATAAAGACGCCTTGCATTTACATCCTGTTTCTGTCATACGTAACAGAATGATCTGACCCATCATGGATGTAGCAGGCGCTACCACCTGGGATGAGTTTGCGGCTCGAAGCATCGCTAGAATGGACACCCAAGAGGAGAACATCTCTCTCACAGGGAGGGCGGTCCAAGCGCTGGTGACGCAGGTGTCCGAGCTCACCCAGCAGATACAACAGCTACGAGTTCCCACTGCGCCACCCACACCGCCAACTCCGGCCCCTCTTCCAGAGCCGCAGTCGCGGCGAGAACCAGAAGGTTATTCAGGTGAACCAGAGTTTTGCAGAGCGTTTCTGAACCGATGTTCTATGCATTTCGCATTACAGCCTCAGACGTTTAACCAGGAACGATCCAAGGTGGCGTTCATGTTGACGCTGCTTTTCGGCAGGGCGGCTCTCTGGGGAATGGCAGTGTGGGAGAATCAAGACCCATGCTGCGCCTCGTTCCAGGCACTCTCCGAGGAGATGAGGAGGGTTTTCGATCGGGCGGCGGCGGGTAGGGAGGCGGCCAGACTACTCGACGATCTCCGCCAAGGTCACGGTTCGGTGCCGGAATATTCCATCCAGTTCCGCACCCTGGCTGCCGAGTGCCGATGGAACGAGGAGGCGCAGTGGGACAGATTCCTGCATGGGTTGGCTGACCGTATTCAGAGGGAAATTTATATGCTGGACCTTCCTACTAGTCTCAATGGACTGATCGAATTAGCACTTCGAGTGGATGCTCGGCTGAGCAGAATGGGACGCTTCCAACATGACCCTCCAGTTCGCGGCATGGAGACCAGACGTGCTGAGTACCTGGATACGGTCAGTCCCCCACACGATCCGGAGCCCATGCAGGTGGGTAGAGCTCGGCTTTCCCGGGAGGAGAGGGAACGGCGGAGATCCCAAGGACTGTGCCTTTACTGCGGGAGGGCGGGCCACTTCATTCACTCATGCCCGTTAAAAGACCAAGCCCGATAGTAACTATGAGGCTACTGTCGGGTGGGATCTCCACCGAGAAGACCTCATCCTCACCATCATCATCTACTCTCCTTCCAATAAGACTAAGGTGGGCAACCTACACTCATGACACCCAGGCCTTATTGGATTCGGGGGCGGAAGGTAATTTTATGGATTTAGAACTGGCTCACCACCTCCACATTCCTACCACCCCCCTCAGGTACAAGATAACTGTCAATGCTCTCAATGGACAACAGCTTCCCAGTATTTCTCATGCCACTGAACCCATTACCCTCATCACGTCTGGCAACCACACCGAGACTATAACATTCCTCCTCATGAACTCTCCTCTGGCACCTGTCGTTCTGGGTCATCCTTGGTTCACGCAGCACAATCCTAGAGTTGATTGGGGGCACAATTCTGTATCTATGTGGAGTAATACTTGTCATGAGTCATGTTTAGTATCTGCGTGCTCGTCTGTACCTGTGTCTGTTTTTCAGGAGGAGGGAGTGAATTTGTCTAACGTGCCCGAAGAGTACCAAGACCTGAGAGAGGTGTTCAGTAAGTCTCGTGCTGCTTCTCTCCCTCCACATCGTCCCTATGACTGTGCCATAGACTTAGTGCCAGGTGAGTCTCTGCCTAAGGGCAAATTATATTCACTTTCTGTTCCAGAGAGGGAGGCTATGGAGAAATATATTTCTGATTCTCTAGCATCCAAGTTCATTAGACCTTCCTCATCTCCAGCGGGGGCGGGGTTCTTTTTTGTGGGGAAGAAGGATGGGTCTCTGCGACCGTGCATTGACTATCGAGGGTTGAACAACATCACGGTAAAGAATACTTATCCTTTGCCGTTGATGTCTTCAGCTTTCGAACGATTGCAGGGAGCATCCATCTTCACAAAATTGGATTTACGTAACGCTTATCATTTGGTTCGCATAAGGAA
The DNA here is from genome assembly GCF_018340385.1 of Cyprinus carpio. Classification (NCBI taxonomy): domain Eukaryota; kingdom Metazoa; phylum Chordata; class Actinopteri; order Cypriniformes; family Cyprinidae; genus Cyprinus; species Cyprinus carpio. The sequence goes on from NC_056615.1 coordinate 2,061,444, forward strand.
GGGAGATGAATGGAAGACAGCATTTAATACCCCCAGAGGGCACTTTGAATACTTGGTTATGCCCTTCGGGCTATCCAACTCGCCCGCGGTCTTTTTAGGACTGTTCAATGACGTGCTGAGAGATATGGTTGATCAATTCATATATGTTTACCTGGATGACATATTGATCTTTTCCTCATCTCTCCAGGAACACGTTCAGCACGTCAGACGAGTGCTTCAGAGGTTGCTAGAGAATGGGCTTTTTGTCAAGGCGGAGAAATGCGTTTTCCATGCACAGTCTGTTCCATTTTTGGGGTATATCGTGTTGTCTGAGGGAGTGCGTATGGATCCTGACAAGGTTAAGGCTGTGATAGATTGGCCAAGTCCAGATTCCCGTAAGGCCCTACAGAGGTTTCTGGGATTCGCCAATTTTTATCGGCGTTTTATTCGTAACTTCAGCCAACTAGTCGCTCCTCTGACCGCCTTGACCTCCCCCAGAACGACGTTCAGGTGGTCCGATACAGCGGAGGCTGTATATGCCAAACTTAAGAGCCGCTTCGTTTCGGCTCCCATCCTCGTTGCCCCTGATCCAGCACGTCAGTTCGTGGTGGCGGTCGACGCGTCAGAGGTGGGAGTAGGAGCAGTTCTTTCCCAACGTTCTGCCACAGACGATAGGATTCACCCTTGCGCGTTTTTTTCTCATCGTTTATCACCTGCCGAACGTAATTATGACATTGGTAACAGGGAGTTGTTGGCAGTCAAGTTAGCACTGGAAGAATGGCGGCACTGGTTAGAAGGGTCAGGGGTACCTTTTATCGTTTGGACCGATCACAAGAACCTAGAATACATTAGAATTGCTAAAAGACTCAACTCTAGGCAGGCTCGGTGGGCACTTATTTTCGGTCATTTTGACTTTTCTCTTTCGTACCGCCCGGGGTCCAAGAACATCAAACCCGATTCCTTATCTCGTATTTTTGACCATTCCGAATGCCCGTCCACTCCCGAGTGTATTTTACCCGAGACATTAGTGGTCTCCACTCTCAGATGGGAGGTTGAATCGAAGGTCATGAAGGCCTTAGAAGGGGTAACGCCTCCGCCCGATTGCCCACCGAACCGGTTATTTGTGCCTGAGGAGTATCGGTCTGAAGTCATTCAGTGGGGTCATTGCTCCAGTATAGCTTGTCATCCAGGAGTTAATCGTACCAGTTTTTTTGTTAAGCAACGATTCTGGTGGCCGTTAATGGCTCGTGATATCCGTAGTTTTGTTTTGGCGTGATCTGTTTGTGCCACTGGTAAGACGTCTAACCGACCCCCAGATGGGTTACTTCAACCGCTGTCAGTCCCTTCGAGACCCTGTTCCCACATCGCGCTAGATTTTGTTACCGCCCTCCCGCCCTCCCAGGGTAAGACTGTCGTTTTGACGGTCGTGGACCGGTTCTCGAAGGCGGCTCATTTTATCGCCTTGCCCAAATTACCGTCAGAATGTAGTTTGAATGTAGTTTGGGTTACCAGCCACCAGTTTTTGCCAGTACAGAATCCGAGGTCGCGGTCCCCTCCGCTCACGCCTTCGTCCAGAGGTGTCACCACACTTGGACTAGAGCCCGTGAGACTCTTCTCCAAGTGGGGGCGCGCACCAAGGCCAAGGCTGATCGCCACCGGTCAAAGCCTCCCGTATACGTCGTGGGTCAAAAAGTGTGGCTTTCTACCAAGAACATTCCTCTCTGCTCCGTCTTGCTCCCAAATTTATTGGCCCGTTTCCTGTCACCAAGATCATTAGTCCGGTGGCAGTCCGCCTCAAACTACCTCCAGCGTACAGGAGAATTCACCCCGCCTTCCATGTATCTAAGATTAAACCCTTGTTTTGGGCACCCATTAATCCGCCTGTCCCGGTTCCTCCCCCGCCGCGTCTCGTAAATGGGGAACCTACTTATTTGGTTAGTCGTATTCTGGACTCGAGAAGGAGGGGACGCGGATTTCAGTACTTGGTGGACTGGGAAGGTTACGGTCCGGAGGAGAGAAGTTGGGTGCCTGCTAGAGACATTCTGGATCACTCTCTGATTGATGATTACAATTGTCAGGTAGGTCCGCCATGGAACGCCAGGAGGTGTTCTTAGGGGAGGGGGTACTGTCACGGTTCATGGATTCATTCTCTCTCTCTCGTCTAGCGTGCTGTTGTGTGTGTGTCTGTGGGTGTGGTCACTGATCAGCGATGATCAGCAGCGCCAGCTGGGCTCAATTGTTTGTTCCCTTTATAAGTTCAGTAACCTGTGTTTCATGTTGTCAGATCGTTGTTCTCCCTGGTGTGCTCCTGTACCTGTTCCCGTGTTCGTTAGTCCCTGCCTGAGTCTCCTTGTCATCGTCGGTTGTTCCGGGATCTTCACGCTGCACTGGATTTCATAGCACTGTCACGAGGATTGCATGCACCGGGATTCGAGGGATCATCACGGGACTGAGCACCACCATCTGTTGCCCACCGAAGTCCCTGCGTCACCATTCCACCAGCCTTGTGTCCGGCCGCCTGTGTTTCCCTGTGACTCTGTTTCCTTGTCTGGCTTGCACTGTGTTCAATAAAGACACCTTGCATTTACATCCTGTTTCTGTCATACGTAACAGTAATAGATTACATAAAATCTTGAGTATGTTTTGATTTAAAGGTCAGAAGCTATAGCTTACACAAATAAAAAAATGACAAACAAGCTCTGTTTTTGATTTACACAATTATTATTTTTGATTTATTTGTGTAAATCAATAACAGAGTGGGTTCCCACACAGGGCTTAAGAAGCCAATATTCTCCCCAAGGATTCTTTGGGGCGGGGGGGCTGCTCCGCCATGGCTCCCTGAGTTCCCTACTTGTGCCAGATGCGGGCCGGATCTGGGCCGACAATATGTTGCTATCTGGGTTTTCACAGAGACATCAAATGTGATTTCAACTGAGGAGGCCACCATTACATAGTCTATCACGTTCACATCCATGATTTTCTTAAGTAATCTGTACTACAAAAATATGAATTACTTAAACACAAACAACTAAAATTATGATTAAAAATGTACAGCAATGACATATTGAACATATCTCACTTTTTTAACCAAAACTGGAAGGAAGGAATTCCAAACATTAGCTCAAGTGACTTTTTTTATTTGTAGTTGGAAATCTGTAATACTCAACAACGAGATCATACCCAATCTACATCCAGTAAGCTAAAGTGCAGGGACTAATTTACTGAGGGAATGCAGTATCTTGTGTGTCTTTTGTCATATTTGACAGCTGTTGAAGCAGGTAAGTCAGTTTACAGCTATTCTTGTGATCATGATGTACACATGGGCCCCTGACTATATATTGCTCTGGGGCAAGAGAGGGTATTTTGGGCATTAATCTCTTGTTAGATTCTATAAACTAATGGTCTCTAGTAAATTAAATTAAAGTTTTGTTTACTTTGTTTGTTCCAACATGTTTAGTAATAGTCAGTTTATAGTTTTTTATATCCATCAAAAAGGTGAACCAGGACTTTTTTTTTATGTTTTACATTGATGTAAAATCTGTTACTAAGACTTGTTTGATAAACTTACTTCTTAGAAAATAATTCAATTTTGTGCCTCCCAAGACAACAACATAGTGATGGCCCAGATTCGGCCCACATCTGGCACACGTGAAATCCATGCGGGCCAGATGTGGGCCGGATCTGGGCCGACACTGCTTGTTGTATACTCCCGCATTCTTTTCTGGGAAGCAGATTTTTGTTTTTTGATTATTTATTATTTATCTACAATTGCATAAATCAAAGCAGTTTTACAAACTACAGCAGAAGAAACAGACGGAGTCAAACTATTTTTGGAAGGGAATGTTTATGACATCATGGGTGGCATTTTACACAGACACATATCAGCCTTGGGCTAAGCCCAGATTCTGCCATAACTTCCCCAATTTGATCACTAGGTTTGCAGTTCTGTGTTCAATTTCCATAATCAAAATTAACCATTTTTTTTAAATACCTCACAAACAGATAATTGTAACTCTGTTTAATTTTTGATTCTACAAGTTTAGGTTGTTGCATCCGAATAAGATTTTTGAACAAACATAAAACATCACTCATTATTCTGTATTTCCATTTTTTGTGTTTTTTGCTCGAAACTGGTCCGCACCATTACCACTGTGGGAGGGGACGGGATGGCTAGATTAGCCTACAGCCAAATCACTGCTCCTTTATGTGTCTGCCACTGAAACAGCATGTCCATACCTCAGTTCATTGATATAGTTGTTTCTTTTCTCTTTTCACACTAAAGAACTGAGAACTGGGGACCTTAAATGAGCAGTTATAATCAATAATTATCTTACTGAAGTATTTATAAAACTTACACTTATAATGTGTCTGCTTAGTCAAAAACTGTTATCTATGTTCCCACAGGTTCTCACTGATGGTTTTTGCCACATTCATTACTGGGCAGACACAGTTTCCTGAGTTCACTTATGTGCTGATGTTAGATAATGTGCAAGTGATGTATTATGAATCAATATCATTTAAAGCTGTCCACCGGGTCCACCACAGTCAGAGTAATTCAAGTGATTACAACGGTGATGATTTATTCAGTGAAATATATGACCTCATGACATTTCGAACATCTTATCTTAAGGACCACCAACATTGCACAGATGGTAAATGCAACCATAAAAATGTAATTACCATGAATCAAACATTTAATATTAAGATATTATTTTATGTGTTTGTGGGCTCTCATTTTGTCAACACATCTTAGTGTTATCTAACATTTATCACATTATGACTAATAATCAAGTCACCTTTATTTATACAGTTCCTTGCGAAAGTATTCATACCCCTTCATTTTTTTTTCACATTTTGTTATGTTGCTTCCTTATGTTAAACTGCTTTAAATGACTTTTTTCCACATCAATCTACACTCCATACACCATAATGGTAAAACAAAAAACAGGTTTTAAAAATCTTTGCAAATTTATTAGAAATAAAAAACTAAAATGATTCCACTGCATAAGTATTCATATCCTTAACTGGGACAGTTGAAATTTAGCTCAGGAGCATTGATATTGCTTATAGATGTCACTATACTTCGAGTGAAGTTAACCTGTGGTAAATTCAATTAAATGGTTATGATTTGGAAAGGCACACATGTCTTAATAATAGGTCTAACAGCTAATAATGCATATCAGAGCAAAAACCTAAAGTCAAAATAACTGCCTGTAGAGCTCAGAAACAGCTTCTGGAGAAGCATTCAGAAAAGCATTGAAGGTTCACAGAAGCATGTAGTCTCTGTTACCCTCAATGGAAGAAATCTGAAACAACCAGGACTCTTCATAGAGCTGGCCTCCTGGCCAAATTGAGCAATAGATGGAGAAGAGGGCTTTGGTTTAAGTGGTGACCAAGAACCTGATGGTCACTCTAGTTGAGCTCCATGATCATATGTGGAGATAGGAGAAATCTACAGAAGGACAAACATCACTGCCAGCACTCCACTGATCTGGGCTTCATGGCGCTGTGGCCAAACTCAATCCTCTCTTTAGTGAAGACACATGAAAACACACTTAGAATTTGCAAAAAAAGCACCTAAAGGACCCCCAGACTGTAAAAAACTAGATTCTCTGGTCTGATGAACCTCATTTCAAAGCATCATGTTTGAAGGAAACCAGGCACTGCTCATCACCTGCAGAGTACCATTCCAAAAATAAAGTGTGCTGCTACCAGCCTCATGCAGGGACTGAGGGACTCGTCAGAGTAAAAGAAATGCTCAATGCCCCAAAATATTGAAATAGGCTTAATGAAAACCTAGTCCGGAGCATTCAGAACCTCAGACTGGGTTCACCTTCTTGACCCTAAGCATACAGCAAGAGTGGCTTATAGACAACTCTGTGAATGTCCTTGAGTGGCCCGGCCAGAGCCTGGAATTGAACCAAGTCAAATATTTCTGGAGAAACCTGAGAATGGGTGTCCACCCCCATCCAACCTGACAGAGCTTGAGAGGTGAAAAGATAAGAAGGATTGCAGATAATTGCAAATGCTGATGAGCAAAGCTTGTCGCATCAAACAAAAAAGGCTTGAGGCTGTAAAGGTGCTTCAGCAAAATATTTAGCTAAAGATATGAATACTTATGCAATGTACTTATATCCATTTTTTTTTTTTTTTTATAAATTTACGAAGTTGTGACAATTCTGTTTTTGCTTTGTCAATATGGTGTATGGAGTGTAGATTGATGTGGAAAAAAGTAATTTAAAGCAGTAACATAACAAAACACGAAAAAATGAAGGGGTATGAATACTTTCGCAAGGCACTGTACATACAATGCTTTTAACAATACAGATTGTGTCAAAGCACTTTACATTATTAAATAGTGTGTCAATAATGCAAAATGACAATAGTAAACACTCAATTTTCAGTTAAAGGCAGTTCATCATTTAATTCAGTGATGTCATCATCCAGCTCAGTTCAGTTTAAATAGTATCTGTGCAATCATTTGCAATCAAGTCAACGATATCGCTGTAAATGAAGTGTCCCCAACTAAGCAAGCCAGATGCGACAGCGGCAAGGAACCAAAACTTAATCGGTGACAGAATGGAGATAAAACCTTGGGAGAAACCAGGCTCAGTCGGGGGGCCAGTTCTCCTCTGACCGGATGAAACCTGCAGTTCAATTCCAGGCTGCAGCAAAGTCACATTGTGCAGAGGACTCAACTGGTTCCTGTCTGAGACAAGGTCTTTACTGGGGTTGGGGCTCATCTAATTGTTTTGGTCTCCGCTGACTTTCGGGGCTGTAGAGGTCCCTTCTAGGTGCTGATCCAAGATCTGGGCTGGATACGTACTGGATCCGGGTGACAGCAGTGACTCTCTGATCTGGATACAGACTGGATCTGGTGGCTACGGTGACCTTAGAATAAGAGAGAAACAGACTAATATTAGCATAGATGCCATTCTTCTAACGATATAGCAAGTAAATCGGGTGTTATGGGAAGTGTTCCCAGTTCCGGTTGACCAAATTAATGCAGGCTAAAAATTAGAAATGTGTTAGTGTCTTACTGTATGTGTAAGCCAGGTTAAAGAGATGGGTCTTTGAGCTAAAACTAGGGGTGCACAAAAATCTATTCATATATGAATCACAATTCTATTTTCTAATGATCCTAATGGATTCACAAGTTTCAAAATCAATGTTCTAAAGCAGCAGTTCTCAATCATGTTCCTCGCGCCCCCTGCTCTGCATCTTTCTCTCTCTCTCTCTCTCTCTCTCTCTCTCTCTCTCTCTCTCATACATATCATCAGCTCAACAGCTCAGCTCCAACAATGAACTGTTCCATATATACACTTTGTGTATAAACAGACAGACATTTTTCACATAGATATGAGAAGTATTAAACATGGACGTGTATGCAGTTGCTGTACTGTATTAAAGCTTTAATCAGGATAAAACCGTTTATTAGAAACTAACATAAACAGTAGCATTTACGAATAACAGCATATCTAACAGTATAAGACAACAACAAACAAAAAACATACCATTAAAAGTATCCTCTGCTTCTCAATTGGGCTCAAACTGATAAGGGATATTGACGACAGCATTGTTTACAATACAGATGGAGATGAGGTGAGGGGCGGGACGATTAGATGTGCACTAGATGTGGTTTAGCCAATCACAATACACTGGACCAGCTAACCAATCAGAGCCCATCGCCTATTTCTGAGGATGGGGCTTCATAAAAACAGGAAATCATCAGAACATTTTTTTTACACGTTAGACTGCACCCCATAAACACAATCAAGCCTAGAAAAAAAACTTTAAGCATTAGGCCTATGAAACGTAACAGTTTTTTGTGAATGAAATGTTTTGTTAAAGTGCCGCTATTATGGATTTTTGAAAATTACCTTTCATGCAGTGTGTAACACAGCTCTAAGTGAATGAAAACATCCTGCAAAGTTTTAAATCTAAAAAGTGCACCGTGTATAAAGTTATTGTTCTTCAAAAGAAAAGTGCTGACTCTGAATCGTTGAAACGAGTGGTTTTTAAAACAAATCCCAAGCCAGTTCATGCTGATGTCAACATGAAACATAAGCATATTACCCGCCCATTTGTTGCGCAGACAGACCTGGGAAAACTTGAACCCCCCTCCCTCAAACACCATAGCAGATTCCTGATAGCATCATGTCAAGAAGATGCTATGTTCTGCACTCTGTTTTTATTTTATTATTTTTTTTACTGCCAAAGGACAAGGCTGTGAAGAATCAATGGTTATAAATGTAAATTTTTACAGCAATGCCACAAACTTGTGTTGTGTCCCTGTCATTTTACTGAAGACTGCTGCAGTGTTTCCCACAGACTTACACTCTATGTGTGGCAGGACTTCCCTCGTGGGAAGCCGGTTGTTCTCTCAGAATAAACCCTGACAGGGTGATCAGGACCCCGACGCAAAGCTGGGGCTGGATGTACAGTATCCCGCTTATTACATGGCTACTTGCCACATAAGTAAATAATTAAACACAAAATATTGATTTGAGTTGAAATATTTGAACGCAAAGCTTCCATGAACACAGCAGTTGCGATCAAGCGGCAAATTCAAACTAAACAGAGATTTAAGGGAAACGGTGCAGTCAAACCACCTATTACACAAGATTTCACCACATAAATAATTAAGGCAATAAAAGATTGAAAGAAGAAAATGTTTTAAAATATTACCAGTTTATTAGTTATCTTATAATCCATTACAGCGCACAAAACAATCGTAGCAAAATGGCAGCAGCTGCGTTTGTATGAAAAAAGAGAGCGAGTCCACAATACCAGGATGACTTAATTGTACACCTTTTTGAATCGAGTTTTAATATTTTATAAGCTTAACAAACACAAAGCTTTCACCAAGAAAAACTGTTCCTAGCAAGAGTACAGCGCTGACTTCAGTTACCCGGATAAGCCTGTGTTTTTTACCAGTTGTTATCGAGGGATAATGTACCTCGGAGTGTTGCGACTGACCAATCAGAATCAAGTATTCCACAGAGCCATGTAATAAACCCTGATAGCACACACCACGGAGACGTCTATTTGACATCTGCATTTACATCTGGAAGATTTTTTTTTTTTTTACAGTGTTTGCTCATCTGCAACATGTCTATAGGATGTTTCCTATCAGATAGATAGTCAAATAGATGTCTATTACTTGTCTTTAATATGTTTATGGTTTAGAATGTATGTAAAACTAACATCTTACAGACGTCTATCAGATGTTGCTGTACATAAAGCAGCACTGTGCTCACAAATGCTGTTTTATCAGGCAGGTCATGGACCATCCTATTACAGACACAAGACTAGCACAATTACAAATACAACACTTCAACAGAAGAAAACTCTCTACATATCTGACTGTTTGCAGGCCAGTCCTAACTAATGTCATCTAGTTACCAGATATAACAGGAAAAAAAAATAATCAAAGCAGTGAAAGGAATTTGTTTTAATCTGGTGTATAAAATGCTTGGCAGTTTGATACAAGGGTTGATACAACAATAGTACATTCTGTTGAACTCTGTTTCTATATGAAATAACATGTCCAATGGTAGTAAGTAATTGGGTATTTTGACACACAGTTCGCTTTAAAAGACCCAAATTTAGTTCTCTGTGTGTTCCCTTTCAAACGTTCACTCTCGTTATGTATGGGAAAACTCCTTTTTTCCTTTCTGCTGAAGCCTGATTTGTTCACGTTTGTGTATGTAGGAATGGGACGATTCTGGAGTGGAACCCGAAGCAACCCCTCCCCCTCAGGTGCCGAAGCTGAAGCCAGATGCCGAGCTTATCCGCGTCCTCTGTGGAGGATCTGGGCCTCAATCAAGGCTGTGGAGGGTCTGGGACTCGAGTGGTCGGCTCCAGAGGAGCCCGCCCATGGCTTACTGGATGAGTGGTTCCTGCCAGAGACCTGCCAGCAATCCCCTCGCCAGCGCGCAGCCCCGTTCTTGCCAGCCGTCCATGATGAGCTTACCAAGATGTGGTGTGCCCCCTATTTGGCACGGGTAAACCCCTCGACTGCAGCAGCTCTCACCACCGTTGACGGCGCTGACGAAAGAAGTTACGCCAAATTTCCCCCCCTGGAGGAAGCGATCGCCACACGTCTGTGCCCACCATCTGCCCCTGGCTTAAAGGGCCATGCAGCGCATCCATCTCTGTCCCATCTCAGGCAGATGGGAATCCGCGTATTGAACTAACTCAACGATTGGCTTGTTCTAGTCAGATCAGAACGGGAACTGACCGCTCACAGAGGGCTGCTGCTCAGTCACTTCTAGCGCCTCGGGTTGGTCATCAACCCACGCAAGAGCCAGTTGTTGCCCAGACAACGAACTGTCTTTCTGGGAACGGTTCTAGACTCCGCCCTAATGCGGGCATCGATTCCTGATGATTCAGTGATTGACGGCTTCCCTCACAAAGGGGACGACACGCCCCCCTGAGGGTTTTTCAGAGGCTGAAATCCAAATCCAAACCAAATGCTCCCTCCACTTAAAAGCTCCACTCTGGAAGAACCAGGCTTGGTTTCCAGAGCTGATGCAGCTCATAACAATGGCCCTGTGGCCCATCCCGTTGAGGAGGGACCTTCTCTCGCAGGCGAAAGGCATGATTTGGCATCCCAGCCCAGAGCTGTGAAGCCTTCGTGTCTGGTGCCTCGACGGGAGTCTGATAGGCTCCCAGCAAGAGTAAGCAACACCATTCTTGAGGCAAGGGCACCGTCTACGAGAAGGCTCCATGGCCAGAAATGGTCAGTATTCCAAAATTGGTGCTCTCTACTCCCTTTAGATCGCAAGTTATATCCCTATTGGCACTCCCTGTGCAGACAGCAAGCAGGGACCGAATACTCTCTGCTCTGTTAGGGCTCTGAGAGTCTATGTGGAACATTCTAAACTGTTCAGGCAGTCTGAACAACTGTTTGTTTGCTTTGGAGGCCGCCAGAAGGGTCTGCCGGTTACCAAGCAAAGACTGTCTCGCTGGATTGTTGATTGTTGATACAATAGCCCTGGCTTATGCATTGGAAGGACTGGAAAGCCCTACTGGTGTGAGAGCCCACTCCACAAGGGGAACGCCCTCCTCATGGGTGTGGTCCAGCGACATGTGTATCAGTGAGATCTGTGCGGCCGCCAGCTGGTCGTCGCCATCCACTTTTGCCAGATTCTATAACTTAGACATCCCTGCCCTGCAGGCGCGGATTCTATCTGTCTAACCTCCCATGTGGGTAGTGGTTTCTTATGCTCTCAGCTAAGCTTGGGGCGAGATAATGCCCAAGTCCCTTAGGGCCCTTTTAGTGCTCTAACACTGGGCTCGCACAGCAGCATGTGATTGTTGCTTGTAGTGCTGCGTTATTGGATACGTGCCCATACATAACGAGAGTGAATGTTCGAAAGGGAATGCTTTCGGTTACTTAATGTAACCTCGGTTCCCTGAGATAAGGGAATGAGCGTTATGTCACTTGCCGCACTACAAGCTGCACGAATCAATGATCGTCACTTGAGTCAAATGATCTGATGAATTGTGCAGCTATATAAACGTGAAAAAAATCAGGCTTCAGCAGAAAGGAAAAAAGGAATTTTGCCATACATAACGCTCGTTCCCTTATCTCAGGGAACCAAGGTTACGTTAAGTAAACAAAAGCATTTCTAATTGAGTAACTAACCAGCTATTGGGCTTGTGGCTAATGTTATTTCTACATAAATGTCACATGCTTATAAGAGGCTTTTGGTGAAAGATGAACAAGACCTTTTTTAAATAACACACACTGATAAATCATGCACAACGAGACAAAAAATTTAATAAGAATGAAAGACGGATTAGAAATCATGTGTCATGACATTAATTGCAATTGTTTTATTCTGTTGAAAGCCAACAAAGGGGAGCAGTGAGGCACTTTTCTCTGTAAACTGCTTTGGAACTATATTTATTGGAAAAAAATGCAACACGAATAGAGTTTTTGTCTTTATATTTAGCTTAGCTAGTTTGGGTTAGTTGAGTTGAATTAGCCTACTTGCCTGTGGAGCATACAAACTTAAACTTGCAACTTTCACGCTAGGTTAATTCTATGTAATAGAAAAAAACAACATTGCATTGTGTCTCTAGTGCTTTTTAAACATCACAAGTTTTCTGTGTCAGTGATCGAAGACAAAGTTATGTTGCTGTGTAGATTCATAATCACCGCACCCCTTTACTTTACCCTACAAATCTAAAGTTATGACTGACACACATTTATTTTACACTATAACAATATAAAGCAGGATATTGTAAGTCATTTACCTGTCAGTAACCGAGTGCACAGCAGTCTATTGCCTTGTCCAAATACCTACACTTGCGGTCTTGGCCACTTGAGAGTGTGTGAGCGTGACAGGAAGTAGTGCGCAAGACTGTCCCAGATCTTTAAAGGGTTACTCCACCGAAAAATAAAAATTTTGCCATTAATCACTTACCCCCATGTCGTTCCAAACCTGTAAAAGCTTTGTTCTTCTTCAGAACACAATTTAAGATATTTTGGATTAAACTGGTAGGCTTGAGAGTGTCCCAGCTGGTAAATCCAGTTGGTCGTATGACGTCAGCGCTTTAGCCCCGTCTCCATAGAGACGCGCGCCTTGTACACTTTTTATTTATTTATTTTTTTTTATTATTATTATTATCATTATTATCATTATTATTATTTAACATTCACTGGGCATACATAGCCTACAACAGAATTTATTTAGTGACAAGTGACATGACATGACATACAGCCAAGTATGGTGACCCATACTCGGAATTTGTGCTCTGCTTTTAACCCATCCAAAGTGCACACACACAGCAGTGAACACACACCCGGAGCAGTGGGCAGCCATTTATGTTGCGGCACCCGGGGAGCAGTTGGGGGTTCGGTGCCTTGCTCAAGGGAACCTCAGTCATGGTATTGAAGGTGGAGAGAGCGCTGTACATTCACTCCCCCCACCTACAATTCCTGCCGGCCCGAGACTCGAACTCACAACCCTTGGATTGCAAGTCCAACACTCTAACCGTCAGGCCACGACTTCCCCAAATTATTTATTATTTATTATTATATTATATTATATTATTTATTTATTTATAAAAAACAACAACATGTGACTAAGCAGTAAAATAAATATACAACCAAAATTCAAAACACATTTAGTACCTAAATAAGAATACTAATAATACTATATATATATATATATATATATATATATATATATATATATATATTTGTATTATTATTATATGAATCACTTTATAGAATATAGAATACTTTATACTAATAAACAAACTTTATAATGCAATATGATGATCTGAAACTGTTTTATGAATCTCTCTGCTCACCACTCAATAAGCTGCTAAAAGTTAACAGAAACATCTTTAAAAAATAAATTAATAACTCAAATAAATAATTACATAAAAATGTCAACTTCAAAGAACAATTAGAGGTAACCTTTACATCGAAGTCATCATCTTTTCTATCAATACGATTGTTTTAGCAGCTTTCTTACTGAGTGGTGAGCAGAGAGATTCATAAAACAGTTTCAGATCATCATATTGCATTCTAACTTTTATTTATTAATATAAAGTATTTTATATTCTATAAAGTGATTAATATCATTGTCATATCATCTTTTTTTGTAAGCACAGGAAAGTATCTGACGAGGTAGTTTCTGATGAATAAACGTATTTATTATTATTATTATTGTTATTATTTATTTATTTATTTATTTATTTATTCTAATAAACTGTCTTTATAAACCTCTTTCGTCTTCGTCACTGGGCTTCTTTGAAACATTTAGTTGGTCAAGCCGCCAAGTCTTTCCCCATCCTCCAGAGCTAATCGTCCCTGCAAATTAATCTTAATTAATCTTAAGCATGTTTCTTTAAAATCATTTGTTGTGTCTTGCAAATGCATTTCAAGCAACATGATCCGAACAACAGATGAAATATTGATACAGTAGAAAGTGTTCAGTCTTTGTATGTTGATTTCAAGCATATATGAGTGCGGTGAATAACAGATTAAGCAGCCAGAAGCAGCAAAGAGAATGCCACTTAAAAGTACTACACGTTACCCTACCAGTGATAGAAGAAACAAGGCTTTATGCATCTTTGAATCAATTTAATCAAATGCTTCGTAAATTGATTCACTGTTTCGAAGCGCTGGGAGAAACACACGCGGAGGACATCTTCTGGACAGATCTGGTTAAATGCAGTGTGAAACAGATGCTCAATGCTCGAGTGCTCCTTATATTGGAGATGGACAAAACTGCGAAAATGTTGGTTTTACACATTTTAGAGTGTGGCAGAGCTATATTAACAAGACATGAACTCAAATGACATTTAAACACTCATCAAAAATATTTAGTGTATTTTAAAATCTTGTTTTTAATTAGTGTAAAAACAGTTAGTGGATAAAATAACTGCATTGCAGCTTGCAGTTCTTGGTTCCCTGAACGTTTAGGCTTACGTTAGCTGAGCTTTTGATAACCTTAGCTTTGTTGTTGGTTAGTCAGTCTTGACGGAAATCTATGCGCTAGTCTTTACGCTGTGCAAAAAAATAAAAATAAAAAATACATAAAAATTAAATAGAATAATAATAAAGTAAATAAATATATATATATATATATATATATATATATATATATATATATATATATATATATATATATATATATATATATATATATATATGTTAGATATTATTTAGATATACATTTAATATAAAACACTTTTTAAAAAGTCTGAAGAGACAGAGGTGTGAAGTCGGAACCTTTATTCTGTCGTTAATGTTTCCGGTCGAGTGAAATACACACGGGATCTCTTTCCTGTAAGTTACGTTACACGCGCGTACGCAGGCTCAACTAAACAATAACAAGCCAGATATCTTGAAATTAATAAATTACAATGGAAACGATTTTAGAGCAACAGCGTCGATACCATGAGGAGAAAGAGAGACTTATGGACGCCAAAACGAAGGAGATGCTAACGAAAAAAACCACGGTAACTTCGCAGATCTCTGAATGAGTTTAAAATGATGCTAACACACTCATCGAGTTACTAATAAACATAATCTCTAAACTAAATTGAGCACTATTTAAGTTGGTTACTCTTAACAGTGATTAAAGATGAAAAGGGCAAGTTAAGACACTTTATTTCACAGCAGATAGTTGTGTGATGGTGTACTGAAAATGAATTAAACGCATTATAATGTAGATTTCTTGTAATGTTACTCAAGGTTTATTGCACCAGAACTATTTTTTAATTAAGATTTCAAGAGCATATCCTTCTTCTCAGCCTGTTTTACGAGTGTATCTTTATTATTTCTATATGTAGTTGTTATGATGTGTTTGTTTTGACCTCACAGTTGCTCTTTTACTGTGCGTTTCTTATTTTGACAATACCACGGTTTTATTTGAAGTACCTTCGAAAGTTAAGTTTAAATCTACACGGAGACGTTCTTATTCTGCACACCTTTTCTTTTCTCTGTTCATCAGCTGAGAGACCAGATCAACTCTGATCATCGAGTGAGAGCTATGCTGGATGTGAGATCCTTTCTTTACTGTTGTTACCTTTTCTGATTTCCTAATAATTCTCAAATTTATAATCATGGAAACTGTACATTTATGCAGCTGGTATTTTTGTGTTATTTGATATTTGCAGAGATACATGGAAGTGAGCGCAAACCTCAGAGACTTGTATGAGGACAAAGACGGGTAAGACAATCTCAAGGTCGGGATAGAAATATATCAGACTTATTTAGTTTGATCTCACGGCTGTGTTGTGTGTCTGTTCATCAGTATGAGGAAGGACGAGCTGAATGCAATATCGGGACCAAACGAGTTCGCTGAATTCTACAACCGACTCAAACTGATCAAGGAGTTCCACAGAAAACACCCTAATGAGGTGATCTGTCCTTCACTGTCACCTTGTCCTGAACGACACGCTTCTGTCTCACAGTGAAGTATTCACTCCGCTCGTCTTGTGTGTCACTTCCAGATCTGTGTGCCCATGTCAGTGGAGTTTGAAGAGCTCATGAAAGCCAAAGACAACCCCAGTGAGGAGGCACAAAGTAAGTCTGGAGTAAAGTGAGTGCTGTTTGCTGAGGCAGGCGTCAGTCATGTGATGTGAATGGACAGTAACAGTCTCAATGCTGATCTCAGATCTGGTGGAGTTCACGGATGAAGAGGGTTACGGACGCTACCTGGATCTCCACGACTGCTACCTGAAGTACACTAATCTCAAAGGAGTCGAGGTACTGTCTGACTTATTATTTGATTTACATGCCTTCGAATGATTGAAGAACTGATTCTTATCTGTTGCTCTCTTCTAGAAACTGGAGTATGTCTCTTATCTGTCAACATTCGATCAGCTCTTTGACATCTCTAAAGACAGGAAGAATGCAGAGTATAAGAAGTAGGTGAAAGGTGGTCATTTTAAATACAACATGAGTTTTGGAGCAGATTGTGCAGCCCTCGAACAAACACAGAAAACCGTTCACAGTTTGTGTCAGTTAAAATCATTTTCTTTTTTTCCCAAATTCTTCAGTCCTAAAACAAAAACCGTGTTTTTTTTTTTGTTTTTGTTTGTGTAATTTGTAGTTCAAGTTTCTTGTTGTAGAATGAAATGTTGTTTCTCGCAGGTATCTGGAGATGTTGCTGGAGTACCTGCAGGAATACACGGAGCGGGTCAAGCCTCTGCTGGATCAGAATGAGCTCTACGGAAAGATCTTGGCAGAGTTTGAGAAGAAGTGGGAGAGTGGGATGTTTCCAGGCTGGCCGGTGGGTTTGTGCTCAGGAGACCGTATTAATGAGCTCTACAGACCTTATTATTACATGTGCTCGAGAGTTTTGCTTTCAGCAGTGGCTGCATATTTTCCAAACATATCAATATATTACCGTTCTTTGAGGTTAATATTCATCAGTGGTATAATAAAGAAGTTAGCATAGCAGTATAAGAAGAGATTTGTCATCTATTACATCTTCATTGTCCTGCTGTCCTCTATTAAACGCATGTGAGCACATGAGGAATGAATGAAGGGGTTTTATAAACGTGTGTGTGTTACAGAAAGAGACGAGTAGTGCTCTGACGCACGCTGGAGCTCATCTGGATCTGTCTGCCTTCTCTTCCTGGGAGGTTAGTTTGTCTTGCTCTTGTCTGTCTGTCTTTCCTAGTTAATCATGTTTTCATTAATGTCTCTCACACACACACACTTCTGTTGGCAGATCAGTAATGTTGTGTGTGATCTCTGCAGGAGCTGGCGTCTCTGGGTCTGGACAGATTGAAGTCTGCTCTCATGGCCTTGGGTCTCAAATGTGGAGGGTGAGTGTGAGCACACTGTCCTGCTCGTGTTTAACTCTAGTTTCACATTTAACTGGATCACAAATAAAACATTCGTAGGACTGGTGGTCCCTGATTCTTGAGTCTGTTCGTAATGTCCAAACGTGGTGTTTGTGTGTATTTTGTTTGCAGCACACTAGAAGAGAGAGCCCAGCGTCTGTTCAGCACTAAAGGCAAATCTCTGGAGTCTCTGGACCCCTCACTGTTTGCCAAAAACCCAAAAGCCAAAGGACCAAAGAAGTAAGCCTGTTTTAAATTGATAAACTGTATAATACAATGCATTCGGGTTTAAATGAGTTCAGAAACAAGTGACTTGTTTGTTGAAGTGATGCATTTGTATGCCTTATTTTCCAGTGAAATGTTACTTAGATTTATTTATTTATTTAATTGGTCTTGTCTAAGATAATATTTGAAGAGTTCATTTGGACTGAGTGGCATGTAGTGCGATCTGAACCCTAAACACGTTTTGTCAAAGAAGCCGGTATTGTCAAGGCATCGCGAGTTCATGTTTTACAGAAGACAGCAACAACCTTGATGTTTGTGAACCGAAGCCGATGAGTGCATTTAAGCGAATCAGTGCACTGTATTCAGGTCAGGTGACTAGGCTGCTGTTCAAGGGTTAGTTCAGCCACAAATGATAATTAGTCTGTGTTTTACTCCCCCTCGAGGCATCCTAGGTGTATATGACTTTCTTCTTTCAGATGAATCCAGTCAGAGTAGGGCTGGGCGATGTATCGCATGCAATTGTCACGCGCATTTCGTCAGTAAAGCCGGTTCCCTGATTACCGCTAAATTGCCATCACCTGCTTTCAAATGGAGCGGCATTTAATATACAGAGCCGTAGATCACTGAAAAGCTACGCAATATTGCATTCATTATCGAAGGCGATTCATCTGCGATAATGAACGCGATATTGCGTAGCTTTTCAGTGATCTACGCCTCTGTATATTAAATGCCGCTCCATTTGAAAGCAGGTGATGGCGATTTAGCGGTAATCAGGGAACCGGCTTTACTGACGAAATGCGCGTGACAATTGCATGCGATACATCGCCCAGCCCTAAGTCAGAGTTATATTAAAAATTGTCCTGGCCCCTCCAAGCCTTTCAATGGGGGTAAGCGGGTGCTTTTTGTCAACAGACGTGAAATAAAGCACGCGCATAAGACAAAATAAAAAAAATAAAAAATGTGAGAACAAACCAAAACGCTGGTAATGAAATATGAGAATTTGTGAAGAAAAATATAAATAAATATATTCAATATAAACCAAGAGGAGACTGTTTTTTCTTTGCTAAAGTAAGGAAACTTTGCTTCCTTTGATCCTGTAAACAAACTCGTGATAATTTTCTTACAAAAACGCATGGATTCGCTACAGGAGGCCTTCATTCACCCCCCGGAGCCGTGTGAGGCACGTTTTATTACAGATGTGCGCACTTTATTTCACGACTTCTGGACTGTTGACAATCAACACCTGCTTACCCCCATTGAAAGGCTTGGAGGGGCCAGGACAGTTTTTAATACAACTCTGACTGGATCATATTTTATTAGGGAGGGAAGTGAGGGAAAAGCTCCGTGTATTGTGTATAATCACATCCATACAGTCTATGATCACAACAACAACGTTTGTCAGGTGTCTACATTATCAGTGTACAAAGATTAAACAAATGTTTTTGGAGTTATCTGCTTTTGCTATAAAACAATAAAAACACATACTTTAAATGAACTTTTATTTTGTAATTTACCTGCATTTAAGTTATAATTCAATCAAAACAACCCAACTACAGTTTGATTGATATTACTTGGAATGCACAGTAGAAATGTCTGAAAATAAATAAAAATGGAGTTATCTGTTTCTTCAAACGAGCTCTTCATTTGTTCTTTTGTCTCGTCTTGTGTCTGCAGAGACTCGGAGCGCAACAAGGAATCTGCTTTTCTTGAAGCTCAGATTTATGAATATGTGGAGATTTTGGGGGTAAGCAGTCTGCCTGCTGTAGTTTTGTTTAGTTTCCTCTCATTTCACATTTATACTATATTTGCAATATATTTACACTGAATATATACACTACCACAACATTAAAACCACTGAGAGATGAAGTGAATAACATTGATTATATCGTCACAATGTCATCTGTAAAGACACGTTTACATATGTCCTGTTAAACATTGATGTCAGGTGGAAAATGATAAGCATTCTCTTTATTTGTTCCATTAGAAATACAAAATTCAAGCAAAATTCAAGTTTACTCCGTTGCTTAGTACAACGGGACACACAAACACACATTTTTATCAAATAATACGTAATTAATATTGGTTCACTTCCGCGATTTGGTACGATTGCGTTCACATCACCCTTTTTTTTTTATTTCTTTTGAAAAAAAACAAAACAATATACAACAGAAAAAAAACAAGTCACATCAGCCTTTTTAAGCGGACTCGGGTAGACAGTGTTCACATCATCCAAACGAACCAAACTCTGACGTCAGTCGAACCCGGGTGCGCACCGAAAGTGCTAGTGTGAAAGCACCCCTAGTGTTTTCTCTACTAATTGTCTTTTTTAATGAGTGGTTTTGTTTTGGTGCCGTTGGTGTGAATTGTCTGCAGTGATGCTGAAGCTGGTGTGTTTTGTTGTGTGCTGCAGGAGCAAAGGCAGCTGAGCCATGAGAACGTCCAGAGGAAGCAGGCGCGCACAGGAGAGGAGCGTGACGAGGAGGATGAAGAGCAGCCCAGCGAGAGTGAGAGTGAAGATGAAGATAATGAGATCATATACAACCCCAAAAACCTGCCGCTCGGCTGGGACGGAAAGGTGCATTTAGATCTATTGTAGCTATTTATAGTGTTCTTCAGAGACTGAATCAGAAAACTGTTTTTTTTTTTATTATTATTATTATTCAATTTTTTTAAATTCAAATCACTCCAAAACATAATGAACAGTAGTGATCATTAAGACTGGGCCTTAGTAAATAACATAATTTTTTTTTTTTTTCTTTTTTCAGTATTTTAACTCTTCACTATTTCACACATTCAGTATCACACAGCTCTAGTGTTAAAACACTTCTAGTGTGTCATTAACCTTATCTTTTGTTTGTCTTCAGCCGATTCCATACTGGCTGTACAAGCTGCACGGCCTGAACATCAATTACAACTGTGAGATCTGTGGGAATTACACGTACAGAGGACCCAAAGCCTTCCAGAGACACTTTGCAGTAAGTTTGCAAGAAAAATTATTCTCCTCCAGCAGATGTATTAATGGAGCAGGATCTCAGTTTACAATTTAGTTAGTGATTTTACTGACTTTTAACGTAGTTTCCAGATGATTTCTGGCACCTTTATTTCTAATCATGCACTAATGAGAGATCTACTCTTAACATGAAATAAAATACCTGCTGGTATGTTACACAGTAAAGTATAGAAACAAATGTAAATGAACAGTATTTGTAACTGGTGTGCTGTATTGAAAAGCCTATACCAGCTTTGGTGTTCCTGGTGTTGTGTTGCAGGAGTGGCGTCACGCTCATGGCATGCGCTGTTTGGGGATTCCTAACACAGCCCACTTCGCCAACGTCACCCAGATTGAGGATGCAGTGTCCCGTGAGTACAATAATTCATCACAGATATACATAAACCACCCAATTCATGCAGTGTATAGTATGAATTACTGTTAATAAATGATTACAAAGCATTCTTCCATCTCCAGTCATGCTGTTATTGAATTGCTAACAGTTTTAACAGATTTGTTGTAGTTTGACATTACTAGATTAAAAGACAAGATTGTTGCATGGAGCACAACATAATGCATACATAGTGCATACTTAAAATGCATTTTTCTCTTTTCTCTGGAATAGTCTGGTCAAAGCTGAAGTCACAGAAAGCATTAGAGCGCTGGCAGCCAGACACAGAGGTGAGTTATTCTCAAACACATTCAATAGTCTGATATTATGCTGAGTGAAGTCACATTCAGCTGTACAGCTCTGCTCTGACTGAAGCATCTGCTTTAACCAACGTTCATCAGCTGTTAAAACTCTGCTTTGGAGGCTTGATTTGTTCCTTTTGGAGAGAGATTAGTGATTAGTGAAGTTTTCAAGCGGGAAAAATCTTCAGACTGGATGTTTATGAGTTCAGAAAGAAAGAAAATATCTATATATTTTATCTTGCAGGAGGAATATGAAGACTCCAGTGGAAACGTGGTCAACAAGAAGACTTATGAGGATCTGAAGCGACAGGGGCTTCTGTAGCACAACAAACAAGATCTCTGAACACACAAAACACTCACAGTGTAAATACTGAAGCAGAAATCTGAAAGAGTTTAGTCCTCGTCTTTCCCACAGTTTGTGAGGAATTTGATTTGTCTTTGAGAATGATCATGTACATTTGTATTAAAATATGAATAATTATGAGACAGAGACTTTCATTAATCAATAAATTTTAGTACATTGTGTAAAAAATCATGCTGTTTTTAACCAGTCTGGAGACTTTTTAAACCTGCTGTACAATAAAATCAAATAGTGAGATGGTTTTACTTCAGTAGGCATCTGTCACTGTACTAAATATATATTCAGAACCCTTCATTTTCCCAACATTTTATGTTGCAGTCTAATGCTAAAATCCTTTATTTTTCATTCATATCAATCTACACACCATACATCATAATGACAGAAAAATCAGATGTGATAACTGCAAATGTATTGAAAGAAAGAAGGAAAAAACAAAAACAGTGTCACATCTGCATAATAATTGAGTTTTATAGCTTTGACTGAATTTAGTCTAGATGCACCCAATTTCTTTGGATCATCATCGAGATAAAAAAAAAAAAATATATATATATATATATATATATATATATATATATATATATATATATATATATATATATATATATTAGATTAATCTGATGAGAAAGTATTAGCTCAGATATAGTATTGTATAATTGATCTTACTGTCAGTGACAGAAGTTCAACTGTAGTCTACATTGGACAGGAAACAGTATCAAAGCCCCTCGCTCTCACATGTGAGTGTTTTACTCTGGAGGTGGGATTTATGCAAATCTTTGTGCCTGTGTGACATCATCTTGTCTCTTGGTTCCAAAACCACCTGTTTTTGGAGCTTGATTAAATAAATGCTTTGTTTAAAGGGGTCATATGATGCAATTTCAAGATCCCTTTTGAAAGGGAACTCCACGCTGCGTCCTCTAGAGGGCGCTATGGGAACGCTGTCAGCGTTGCCGGTGTCTGAAGCATGAATGAAAAAACGACAGTGAACTTGACATTGGCAGGCGGAAGCCTATGACGTAAGCTAATGAGCGACTGCGGATATAAAAGGGCACTTGTAGAACACATCACCCTCTTTTTTGTCTTCAAGCCTTGTGTACTAAGCATGTGCGTTTGACTCACGAGGGAGTAGGATGCGCTCACTGTTGCATTCGTACTAGAGCAGAGGTCTGTACTCGAGTTTTTGCCAGCGTTTGCATGAGCGCGTTCGCCTCTCGGTGGAGTTGAACAAGCTTAATGCGATGCATTCGCGGCGGTTTCTGTTCTCGCCTGATTCTTGAGGGAATTAAGTGTTTGATCAGAATGTACGGCTCTCAGGGGAGATAGCCACGCTGCGAGAGGTGATTGCATTGAGAATGCCTGATTCTTTTGAAAATTTAGCGCCTCTCACCCGCATTTCGGGTGAGATGTGGAATCTGACGTGGCATGCTTTTTTCTTCCAGAATTCCTTTTGTTATAGATTTATAGAATAGGAACGGTGTATAATGTGGGTTATCTACAGTCGTGGCCAAAAATTTTGAGAATTACATAAATATTAGTTTTCAAAAAGTTTGCTGCTAAACTGCTTTTAGATCTTTGTTTCAGTTGTTTCTGTGATGTACTGAAATATAATTACAAGCACTTCATACGTTTCAAAGGCTTTTATCGACAATTACATCAAATTTATGCAAAGAGTCAGTATTTGCAGTGTTGGCCTTTCTTTTTCAGGACCTCTGCAATTTGACTGGGCATGCTCTCAATCAACTTCTGGGCCAAATCCTGACTGATAGCAACCCATTCTTTCATAATAACTTCTTGGAGTTTGTCAGAATTAGTGGGTTTTTGTTTGTCCACCCGCCTCTTGAGGATTGACCACAAGTTCTCAATTGGATTAAGATCTGGGGAGTTTCCAGGCCATGGACCCTAAATTTCAACATTCTGGTCCCCGAGCCACTTAGTTATCACTTTTGCCTTATGGCACAGTGCTCCATCGTGCTGGAAAATGCATTGTTCTTCACCAAACTGTTGTTGGATTGTTGGAAGAAGTTGCTGTTGGAGGGTGTTTTGGTACCATTCTTTAGTCATGGCTGTGTTTTTTGGGCAGAATTGTGAGTGAGCCCACTCCCTTGGATGAGAAGCAACCCCACACATGAATGGTGTCAGGATGCTTTACTGTTGGCATGACACAGGACTGATGGTAGCGCTCACCTTTTCTTCTCCGGACAAGCCTTTTTCCAGATGCCCCAAACAATCGGAAAGGGGCTTCATCGGAGAATATGACTTTGCCCCAGTCCTCAGCAGTCCATTCACTATGCTTTCTGCAGAAGATCAATCTGTCCCTGATGTTTTTTTTTGGAGAGAAGTGGCTTCTTTGCTGCCCTTCTTGACACCAGGCCATCTTCCAAAAGTCTTCGCCTCACTGTGCGTGCAGATGCGCTCACACCTGCCTGCTGCCATTCCTGAGCAAGCTCTGCACTGGTGGCACTCCGATCCCACAGCTGAATCCTCTTTAGGAGACAATCCTGGAACTTGCTGGACTTTCTTGGACGCCCTGAAGCCTTCTTTACAAGAATTGAACCTCTTTCCTTGAAGTTCTTGATGAACCTATAAATTGTTGATTTAGGTGCAATCTTAGTAGCCACAATATCCTTGCCTGTGAAGCCATTTTTATGCAACGCAATGATGGTTGCACGCGTTTCTTTGCAGGTCACCATGGTTAACAATGGAAGAACAATGATTTCAAGCATCACCCTCCTTTTAACATGTCAAGTCTGCCATTCTAACCCAATCAGCCTGACATAATGATCTTTAGCCTTGTGCTCGTCAACATTCTCACCTGAGTTAACAAGATGATTACTGAAATGGTCTCAGCAGGTCCTTTAATGACAGCAATGAAATGCAGTGGAAAGGTTTTTTTTGGGATTAAGTTAATTTTCATGGCAAAGAAGGACTATGCAATTCATCTGATCACTCTTCATAACGTTCTGGAGTATATGCAAATTGCTATTATAAAAACTTAAGCAGCAACTTTTCCAATATTTATGTAATTCTCAAAACTTTTGGCCACGACTGTACATTATTGGTGAAGGAGGCTCCCGACTTAAAAAAAAAAAAAAAAAAAAAGTTTTTTTGAGTTGTTAGGCTCTTGTTTGAGCCTCCTCTGAGCCTCCTCATCTTCTCAGCCCAGGTTGTGAGGCTCTCTGTGAGCCTCCCTGATCAGTGGTTCTTGAGGGGGCTAGGCTGAGATCACAGTTCCTGGTTCTCTCAATGGAGCTCTGTGGAGCCGCTTAGACAGAACTATTAGTATGTAGGCTCTAGGTGAGCCTCACTAACTGCGTCTTGCATTGAGTAGTCAGGTCCTCTCTCGTTTAGAGAGATGTTACGTTGAGACCTCCACTCTTAAGAGCTCCTCAACTAGGTTGGGTGTTGGTAGGCTTCCTCTCGTTTAAGATTGTTATCCTGCTGAAGCCTCCGCTCTCCATAGCTCCGCTTAGACAGCACTATTGGTTTGTAGGCTCCTTTTTCTTTGTGAGCCTCACTAACTGTGTTTCGCTCTGAGTGTTGTCAGGCCTCCTCTCGCTCCTGAGGGTCGTCATGCTGAGGCCTCCACTCTTAAGAGCTTCTCTAAGAGGGTTGAGTGCTTTGCTTCCTCTCGTTTTAGAGTGTCATCCTGCTGAAGCCTTCGCTGTTAAGAGCTCCATCATGAGCAGTGATTGAGTTTGTAGGCTCTTTCTTTGAGCCTCGCTTACTGCCTCCGGCGCTGAGTGTAGCCAGGTCTCCTCTCGCTTTAGAGAGTTGTTATACTGAGACTCCACTCTTAAGAGCTCCCCTGCCAGGGTTGAGCGTTGTTAGGTTTCCTCTCATTTAGAGAGTCATTCTGCTGAATCCTCCGCTCCCCAGAGCTCCGCCTAGGCAGTATAGGGGTGTAGACTCTTCTACTGAGCCTCACTAACTGCCTTTGATGCTGAGTGTGGCTAGGTGTCCTCTCGTTTTAGAGAGTCGTTATCCTGAGGCCTCCACTATTAAGAGCTCAAACTAGGATTGAGTGTGTAGGTTTCCTCTCATTTAAGAGAGTCATTCTGCTGAAGCCTCCACTCTCCATAGCTCCGCTTGGACAGTACTTTTTGTAGGTAGGCCCCTTTTCTTTGGGGAGCCTCACTAACTGTCTTTAGTGCTGAGTGTAGTCAGGTCTCCTCTTGTTCTAGAGAGTCGTTCATGCTGAGGCCTCCACTCTTAAGGGCTTCTTTAGGAGGGTTGAGTGTTAGGCTTCCTCTCGTTTAAGAGAGTCATCCTGCTGAAGCCTTCACTCTTTAGAGCTCCGTCAGGGGCAGTGATATGAGTTTGTAGGCTCTTTTTTGAGCCTCGCTTACTGCCTCTGGTGCTGAGTGTAGCCAGGTCTCTCGCTTTAGGGAGTCGTTATGCTGAGACCTCCACTCTTAAGAGCTCCCCTACCAGGGTTGAGCGTTGTAGGTTTCCTCTCGTTTTAGAGAGTCATTCTGCTGAAGCCTCCGCTCCCCAGAGCTCTGCCTAGGCAGTAAAAGGTGTGTAGGCTATTTTTTGAGCCTCACTAACTGCCTCTGGATTTAGTGTAGCTAGGTCTCCTCTCGCTTTAGAGAGTCGTTATGCTGAGACCTCCACTCTTAGAGCTCCAGACTCTGCGGGTGAGCTAGTCTATGATGTTTGGAGCTTGAGCCTGCCGTAAAGCTAGCGGTTTCGCTGGTAGGGATGCTGTTCCTCAAGTCCTGACTTTGGGAAATGGTTACCTAGGCACTGTTCCCTCAGCATGGCAGCGTTGGTATACCGTTCCCATAGCGCCCTCTAGAGGACACAGCGTGGAGTTCCCTTTCGAAAGGGAACATCTCAGGTTACGCATGTAACCATGGTTCCCTGAGAATAGGGAACGAGACGCTGCATCTCTGTGCCATGCTTCGGCATCATGCCGTGTCTCCTCAGACAAAAAAGAGGGTGATGTGTTCTACAAGTGCGTTTTTATATCCGCAGTCGCTCATTAGCTTACGTCATAGGCTTCCGCCTGCCAATGTCAAGTTCATTGTCATTTTTTCATTCATGCTTCAGACACCGGCAACGCCGACAGCGTTCCCATAGCGCCCTCTAGAGGACGCAGCATCTCGTTCCCTATTCTCAGGGAACCATGGTTACATGCGTAACCTGAGACGTTTTCCTTTCTCTTTGAAATGTTACAAGCTGTTCGTGAATAGATGAGATTCCTAAAGTTGCAAAGACTAAAGTCTCAAACCCAGTAGAGATATTCTTTATAAAAGTTAAGACTCGTCCACGCCCTCCTAAACGCCTCGTTTAAACATGAACATGTCTACATCACTATGTGGGAAAATTTGCATATCGCCGCCCAAATGTTCACGCAAAGTAAGAAAGCATAACTTTTATTCTCACTGTTGCCGCCGGCACCATGTTGTGGACATGATGTGTTTTGTTGTGAAAGTGAAACTACTTTATTTGGTCTTCAAAAAGAGGACACAACTAGAAATCAGTGGTTAAGTTGTATTTACAACACTGTTTCAGAACAGTTCAACCCAAATATTCAGATGTGTGCAGTACATTTTATGGAGGACTGTTTCCTGATCTGCCGGCTGTTCTAACTCACAGAATGTAAATACGTTTTTATATTTAAAGGATATGCCACTGATGATTCAAACGCGAGTTTTATGAACTGTAGAGTAATTTTCTCTGATCACAAATGCAGACATAGTTGTATGTTTATGCTGCTCGATACGCAACGCGTAAAAAGACAGTATAAGTCATTATAATCCGTGATTATGTCCCCACTGGATGCAATAAATGTCTTGTTCGTAATGGGTTTTATTGGTTTTGTCTCGTCATGCCGGGACACATGGTGTCACAGTGTGTTAAGGGGTGTAACATTTCCATCACACGCTTGAGGTATTCAGCCAATCACAACGCACTGGATAGCTGGCCAATCAGAGCACACCTCGCTTTTCAGAACAATGAGCTTTGTAAAAATCCACACGTTTCAGAAGGCGGGGCATAGAGGAGAAACAATAATGTACAGTATGTGGACCTTTAACCTCATAGACACACTTCATTACACCAAATACACAAAATAATGTTCTTTTTAGCAACATCATATGACCCCTTTAATGAGCAGGACGTTTAAAGCTATGAAACTTGCAGGGTGTTTTAATGATACGAAGATCTCTTATATGCCAAAAGATGCAAATTTGATTTCTCATGTCATGACCCCTTTAAAGATTAGAAAATAAAAGACCTACAGTATTTCACTGTTTCTCTTTTGTGAGCTACTTTGGATAAAAATTCATGGTGAATGAATACACATAAAATATAAATATTCAGATTTACCATATAACAGTACAATGTGTAGATCTTTCTATAATCTAGATCGTTATAATAGTTTTGCTGATGATTGACGACCCCAAACATAAAACCCAGGATAGAGCGTCTGAGTGAATGTGGTCTGGACTGTGTGGATGAGGTTCATTGTGTCAGAGACGCTGTAGAAGGACAGAGTTCCTGCTCTGTGATCCACATACACTCCTATTCTCCTGCAGCTGGAGGAAACAGGGAGTTCAGTCTCTTTGTTATTGTGTCGGAATGAGAAACTAGAGGGAGAGCAGGACAGTCTCCAGGACTGATCATTATATCCAAACAGACACTCACAACCAGATCCCTTCCTGCTGATGCTCTTATATGACACTATATACACATCACTCCCACTCCACTCAAGCTCCCAGTAACAGCGTCCACTCACACTCTCTCTACACAACACCTGATAATAACGATCAAATCTGTCTGGATGATCAGGATACGGCTGAGGTGTGTGAGTGTAAGTCACTACTCTGTTCTCTTCAGACAGAGAGAGGTGTTTATGTGCAGTGTTTGGATCCAGAGTGAACTGATGCGAATCTGATGAAAAACAAACAAAAACAGTAATCAGGAGTTGTAAAAGTTAAACTTCTATCTTATTTATATCTTATCTATCCTCATTTATTTATTTTTAAAGATTGTTTTGATCTATCAGAGTTGTGGCATGATGTTCATGAATTCACTTCAAAAACTGTTATTCTCACATTGAAAGTTTGCATCTGGAGTGTTTCGTGTCCAGATTTCCCTTCTCTCAACTTACTTTCATGTTTATCCCAACTTTCTTTCAAATTTAAGCCAAATCCCTTTTTTAATCTTTTTGTGTAACTGAACTGTAAAAACTCTTTGCCCAGATTGAAAAAAAAGTGCTTTTATCAAAAATATTTTTTTGTACTTTTTGTAAAAAATATTTTTTTTTTTTTTTACATAAACACAAATGCAAACACATTCACATGTAGGCCTACGATTCACACTCAAGCACAGAAAGCTGTAGATATATGGACAGAACAGACAAACATATCAAGTTGTATTTTTAGAAATGTACAGGATTGGTTGTAACGCTGCTGTGGTGATGGATGAACTGTTGGACATCACATTTCTTATTTATATGTTGGTTTGTTAAATGAGTGTTAATTATTAAATTAGTATTTAATATTATTAATAAAGTAATCTGATTACAACCTTAGAGAAAAAAAATAGTAATTCAAAGTAAACAGCAGTATGAATGTATCTATCACTTCTGCCAAACAGAACTAAAAGTGTGTGTCATTGTGTTTGTTAGTGACTTACATTGTAGGAAGTCCTCTCTGGTTCTGGGAACAATGTTACTGTGAGTGACTGTGAAAATAACAGATATAAACATTCAGAGAGAAAATCATACCTGTATCTATTCCTTAGACATTTCTCACATTTTCTTTATGATATTAGATGATGTTTGTTTCGTTACAGAGAGCAGATGAATCTCTAATATTTTACCAGATATCTTTTTCATCTCCTCTTTGCAGAAATCCTCCAGTTTGAGTCTCAGCTGACAGACAGATTCTCTCACACCATCAAAAGAAAAGAGGAAACTGACAGAGATGTTTTCTGTAGATTCAGGAGGAGCTGAGAGACACTGAAGACTCTGCAGGAATAAAAATACACACGACTCAAAGACCTCATTATCTCACACTGTCCCCAATTACCTGCACTACTTTTTCTTCTAGATCCCTGTCACCTGCAGGAAATGGATGTGATCTTCTGTGTGTGAAAGCTGCTCCAGCTCAGTGTTTCTCTTCTTCAGATCTTCAATCTCCTGCTCCAGTCGCTCCATTTGTCCTTCAGCTCGACTCACTGCAGTCTTCTCCTGATCTCTGATCCGCTGTGTCACCTCAGAGCGGCTTCTCTCAATGGAGCGGATGAGCTCAGTAAAGATCCTCTCACTGTCCTCCACTGCTGTCTGTGCAGAGCGCTGTTAGACACACATCACAATCAGCTCTTACTGCTTCCTCACAGCGGCTTCAGTGGGACTGAAAGAGGAGTCAAACTGAGTCTCAAACTTCTCTTCTTCTCCAAACTCACCTTATGAGACTCCACAGCCTCTCTCAGCTGCTCAAGATCTTTCTGTCTCTGCTGGATTCTCTGCTGGATTTCACTCTGTGTCTCCTTCAAGTGTTTCTGGAGGAGAAATTAAAAACAACAAACCTCACATATTACACAAAACTATCACAAGATCATGTAAAATTTCGCCTGTTTGATTAAAATATTGTTGATTATGATTAAAAATATTCTTTACAGTGTTTACACTTGAAGTGTCAGCATTAATACATCAATGTGTTTTAGTTCATACCTCTTTCTCTGTCCTCTCTGCTGCAGTTGATACAGTCTCATGGTTTTTATGTTCATCTATTGCACACAGCATGCAAACACATTGCTGGTCAGTACGACAGAAAACCTCCAGAAGCTTCTCATGTTTCTGGCAGATCATCTGCTGCAGTCGTCCAATGGCATCAATCACTTTGTGTCTCTTTCCTGAGTGAAACTCTTCATGACGCTCAAAGTGAGTTTGACAGTAAGACTCCAGACACACCAGACAGAACTTGACAGCTTTGTGTTTTCTTCCAGTACAGATGTCACACTCCACGTCTCCAGGTCCAGCAGGAACAGCAGCTTTTAGTTTGGTCTTCTTCAGTTTCTCCACCACTTCAGCCAGCATGGTGTTTTTTCCTAAAGCAGGTCTTGGACTGAAGGTCTGTCTGCACTGAGGGCAGCTGTAGACTCTCTTCTGATCCTCTTGATCCCAGCAGTCTGTAATGCAGCTCATACAGTAACTGTGTCCACAATGTATAGTCACAGGATCCTTCAGGAGATCCAGACACACTGGACAGCTGAACTGCTCAACTGAAAAAACACTGGCTTCAGCCATTTCACTGTCTACAGCAATACAGACACACAAACAACAGCTCAACAGCAGATCAGTTTCAGTTTCCTTTCACTGAGTTTCCTGGTTCTGTTTGAGAGACGTGTGCAAAACAAGTGTGTCTGGAAGTCTGTTAACTCACATACTAATATGTCCACTAGGTGTCAGTCTCAAACAGAAACTCAGATTTAATGAAAAAACAAAGTGGGATAAACACCTTTACAAATAATACTGCATCCAAATTACTCAGGATTATTAGAAAGCTAAAGATCTGCTGTCTCTCTCTGTCATGGTCAGGAGGGTAAAGGAGTAGTCAGCAGGGGTCTGGGTGACTGAAGCTGTTTTTGACACAAGTTTCACATTGACTCACTTTATCTTTGATTTTTTTTTTTGTTATACCAGAACACCATATTAAGAGTGCAAAACATACAACATACGGTGAACACAAAACACAAAAACAGCAATAGAACAGCAATGAAAATAATCAGCAATGACAATCTGAATAATAATAGCAGTATTAAGTAGTACTAACATTCATTAACGTAATAATAATAATAATAATAATAAATATTGTGATGATAATAATACCTTGTGATGACGGCAACAGTAATTTCAATAATAATAAAAGTAATAATAATAATAATAATGTAATAACAATAGTAATAATAATAATGTAATAATGACATAAACCCAACACATACCACACCTATCTTAGCTTCTGTGTCTGTGTTCATGTTTTTTATTTTTTCATTCACAGTAAGATTACATTTACATTTTACATTTAATCATTTAGCAGATGCTTTTATCCAAAGCGACTTACAAATGAGAACAGTAGAAACAATCAGATCAACAAGAGAACAACAACGGTATACAAGTGCTATGACAAGTCTCAGTTAGTCTAGTACAGAACACGTAGCCAGGGTTTTTTTTTTTAATGAATATTATAGACAAGAAAAAGAAAAGGTAAGTACTAGTATTAGTTGGTTAAGTGCAGGCGAAAAAGATGAGTCTTTAGATGTTTTTTGAAAATGAGTAAAGACTCAGCTGTTCGAATTGAGATTGGGAGGTCATTCCACCAGCTGGGCGCAGTCCAGGAAAAAGTCAGTGAGAGTGATTTTGAACCTCTTTGGGATGGCACCACAAGACGTCGTTCACTTGCAGAGTGCAAACTTCTGGAGGGTGCATAAGATTGAACTAGTGAGTTTAGGTAAGTTGGCGCCGTGCCAGTGGTCGTTTTGTAGGTAAGCATCAGTACCTTGAATTTGATGCGAACGGCTACTGGTAGCCAGTGTAACCTGATGAGGAGAGGAGTAACATGAGCTGTTTTTGGCTCATTGAAGACAACCCTCTGTAAAGGGTGTCTGAAGCTGGAATCGAACTCAGGACTTCTAGTCAACTGAGCTCCCTGTTTACCACTGGGCTATGGTGAGTGATAGATATCCGTTGGACCCAAGAGCAGAAGGATAACAAGCAGGCTTTGTCAATCAAACAAAAGGGTTTTACTGTAGGCTCCAAGTTCCCAAAGAACAACATAAGAGAAGCCGTGCTTCCTCAGTGAAAATACAAAACAAAAGAAGAACAGTAACAAAACCAGAAGTTTAACAAACTTGACTTTCTAGGCAAGGATTACACCCGATAGGTTAGCTCAAGATTGAACACAAGTCTAAAGAAGAGGCACACTTAAATAGGCAGAACACCAACAAGATAATGACCAGCAGGTGGTAGAAATCAATTCCTAATTAGTGATGACCCAGAGAGTTCTACAATGGCTGGGCCACCTAGTGGATGGGAGAGTCATTACACCTCATGAGTGACAGCGCCAACTAATGGTTGGGAGAGTCATTACATGGGCAGCAACTAGAGGCTGGAGCCTTACACCCTCACTGCTGCATTCTGGATTAGTTGTAGAGGCTTGATAGTACATGCAGGAAGGCCCGCCAGGAGAGCATTACAATAGTCCAGTCTGGAGAGAACATGAGCTTGGACAAGAAGTTGGGTGGCTTGCTCTGACAGGAAGGGTCTAATCTTCCTAATGTTGTATAAGGCAAATCTGCAGGACCGGGTCGTTGTAGCAATATGTTCTGTGAAGCTTAACTGATGATCCATCACAACTCCTAGGTTTCTGGCTGTCCTGGAAGGAGTTATGGTTGATGAACCCAGCAGTATAGAGAAGTTGTGATGAAACGATGGGTTAGCTGGAACCACCAGCAGTTCAGTCTTAGTAAGGTTGAGCTGAAGGTGATGGTCATTCATCCAGCTAGAAATGTCACTCAGACAGGCTGAAATGCGAACAACTACCGTCGGGTCATCTGGTTGGAATGAGAAGTAGAGTTGAGTGTCATCAGCGTAGCAGTGATAGGAAAAGCCATGCTTCTGAATGACAGATCCTAATGAAGTCATGTAGATGGAGAAGAGAAGTGGTCCAAGTACTGAGCCTTGAGGAACCCCAGTAGCAAGTTGTTGTGACTTAGAAACTTCACCCCTCCAAGACACCATTAAGGATCTATCAGAAAGGTAGGAGTTAAGCCACTGGAGTGCGGTTCCAGAGATGCCCATCTTTCTGAGGGTGGACAGGAGAATCTGGTAATTAACGGTGTCAAAAGCAGCAGACAGGTCCAGCAAAATGAGTACTGAGGATTTTGAAGCTGCTCTTGCCAGTCGCAGGGCTTCAGTAACCAAGAGCAGGGCAGTCTCAGTTGAGTGGCCACTTTTGAAGCCAGATTGGTTGCTGTCCAGGAGGTTGTTCTGTACAAGAAACATAGAGAGCTGGTTGAACACAGCTCGTTCAAGTGTCTTTGCAATGAATGGAAGAAGGGATACCGGTCTGTAGTTTTCTAGAAGTGCTGGATTTAGAGATGGTTTCTTCAGCAGTTGGCTTATCCGAGCCTGCTTAAATGCTGAGGGAAATGTTCCAGAGTGAAGAGAGGAGTTGATAATGTAAGTAAGTGAAGGTATGACTGAAGAAGAAATCGCTTGAAAGAGGTGAGTGGGGATCGGATCCAGTGGGCAAGTAGTAGGATAACTGGACAGTATAAGTTTGGAAACGTCCGTCTCTGAGAGTGGAGAGAAGGAGGAGAAAGAGTGAGCATTAGTCGTTGTGAAGTTATCCTCAGTCTGCGGTGTGGAGAATTGGTCACTGATGGTTCTTGTCTTATTTGTGAAGAAAACTGCAAAGTCGTCAGCTGTAAGAGTCGATGGAGGAGGAGGCGGAGGCGAATTAAGAAGAGAAGAGAAGGTTTTGAAGAGTGTCTGAGCGTCACAACAGTTGTTAATTTTGTCGTGGTAATATGATGTTTTAGCAGTGAAGACGTTTGCGGAGAAGGAAGAGAGGAGAGACTGATACACACTGAGGTCGGTAGATTTTCTTGATTTATGCCATTTCCTCTCTGCAGCCCTGAGTTTAGAGCGATGTTCACGGAATACATCGGACAGCCAGGGGGCAGATGGGGTGGTGCGTGCTGGTCTAGACGACAGTGGGCAAAAGTTGTCCAAGCAAGAGGTTAGAGTGGAGCAAAAAGTGTCCATAGCACTGTTAGTGTCCTGATACAAAATGTGGTAGGTTGAGTTTATTGATTTTTGAAATTTAGTGTATGGGCGAGATGGAGAGAGTGAGCGTAGGTTCCGTTGAAAGGTGACCCGAGTTGGAGCGTGTGCCGCTTCAGGAGTAAGTCCTAGGTTAGCAGTAATGAGGAAGTGGTCTGAGGTGTGCAGTGGAGCAACTAAAGTGTTGTCCATTGAGCAACAGTGTAGATGAGGTCCAGTTGGTTGCCTGATTTGTGAGTCGCTGTAGTAGACACTCGCTTGAGATCAAATGAGGCGAGCAGAGTGTTGAAGTCAGCAGCCTGGGGTTTATCTAGGTGGATGTTGAAGTCACCAAGCAGTATCAGAGGTGTACCATCTTCAGGATAGTTTGATAGCAGCACGTCCAACTCCTCCAAGAAGTTTCCCAATTGACCTGGGGGACGGTAAATGACCACGAAGTGGATTTTAACAGGGTGGGTTACAGTAACAGCATGTGATTCAAATGAACTGTTACCTGTAGGTGGTAGTTGAAGATCAAATTTCCAATCTTTCGATATAAGGAGACCAGTACCTCCACCCCTCCCAGTCGTTCGAGGGGTGTGGGAACAAGTGAAATTAGTAGAGAGGGCTGCGGGAGTGGCAGTGTCCTCAGGTTTGATCCAAGTCTCAGTCAGTGCCATGAGGCTGAGACCGGAATGAGTAGCAATAGAAGAAATGAAGTCTGCTTTGTTGACAGCGGACTGGCAGTTCCAGAGACCAACTGGAATAGAGAGCATTGTAGTAGAGGTCAGAGGGACAGGCCTTAGATTTGTCGGGCAGGCCTTCCTTCAACGTACATAGCGTGCTCTATATGTATACCTGTATGTATGCCTAAGCTCAGGTGGTGCATTAAAAGAAGGGTGCGGTGCATTAAAAACATGTGTGGTATGTGTTGGGTGCAGATTTGATTTAGTTATAATTATATATTTTAAGTATATATATTTAGTGTTATGATCGTCATTAAACCGTTACCATCCGTATACAAAATATCATCCCATCAACATCATCTTATTACTGCTCAATGTTTCTATGACATTATAATGATAATAATAATAATGAAAATAATATTGAAAACTCTCATAGTATTACTAAAACCTTGTATAAATATGTATAATTATATGTAAGTAAATAAATAATTAGGTCAGTTTTGTAAGAGCTGAATGAGGTCTGATCTGGAGTGTTAGTTGTAAGGAGGTGAAAAATGTTCTAAGGAGATGTTGTTATGTAAATAGTGTTACAGGATTTCCAGTTCAAGAAGATAGTTTTTTTGATGATGGCAAAAGCTACGAGGAGTATCCTTTTGTTTGTTAAATAAAATAAAAATAAAATAAACCAGAAGTGTTTCTAGAAGCCATCGGTCCTGGTGCTTTGTTGTCAGGCATTCGTCTCAGGGCCATATGAAGTTCTTTTTCTGTGATTGGTTTGTCCAGTGCGCTGATTTGTTCTGTGTTAAGTTTTGGGAGTTGAATATTATTGAAAAATGAATTAATATCCTCTTGTCTTGTGTTATTATCAGATGAATAAAGTTTAGCAAAGAAGTTTCAGAATATTGTATTTATTTCTTGTAGAGAGTTGGATTAATTTGATTGGCCAAATATTTCCTGGATTTGTTTCAATTAGAAATTGAGTTTTATTGATGATTTCATTTAGCAGGATTTTTTATTTTCTTAGTTCATTATATATTACTTCTGTTTGGGTTATTTGCATGTAATACTTCAAGTTCTTTTATTTTTCCTTCTAGTCTGATTTCTTCTTGTTTTTCTATTTTCTTTTTATGGACGGAGAATAATATGATTTTACCTCATAGTACTGCTTTGCCTGAAGTTGAAGAGTCATTTATTTCTAGGAAGGATGTCCACTCTCTTTTAAGAAAACTGTCAAACTCGGGGTATTTAAGGAGAGATAAGCGCCATCTACTGGTGTATTTATGTAAATGAGCTGGATTCCATATGAGTGTTATTGGAGCGTGGTCACTGATGCTGATGGGGTGGATTTTGTATTCAGAGATATTTGGTATGATTGAGTTACTAGTTAGGAAAAAGTCGATGCGGGAGTAGCTATGATGAACCAGCGAGTAAAATGTGTATTCTTTGTTAGGTGGATGTTGTAGCCTCCAACCATCGCCGAGGCCAAAATCTCTCATGAACTGTATTATTGTGTCAGTGGATTGCCAGTGTTGTTTATTGCTTGAGGATCTGTCAAGTGATGGGTCAATTACGCCAATTAAAATCGCCTCCTATAATTACCAGGCAGTTGGAGAAATTTAAAATGGAAGAAACAAAAGTGTGAAAAAAAGAAGCCTCATCTGAATTTGTTGGCAATTGTTACCGGGTTATTTTTAATTGATTATGTTTATGACAATAAAGCATCCTTCTGGGTCTGAAATAGTTGTATTATGAACAAATTAGATTTATTTGCTTATCAAGATACATACTCCTCTTTGTTTTAAATTATAAGTTGCTGATCTTAGGGTGTTTTGTTTTTAATCTGGAAGGTGTGTTTCTTGAAGTAAACATATATCTGCTCGTAGACTATCCAAATAAGTAATAGAATTTTATTTTAATTAATTTTTTATTTATTTAATTTTTTGTCTGAGAGCTAACGCCACAGATGTTGCAGGTTATGAATTTGAGTTGCATTTCTATTCTAACATGTTTGTAAAGTATGAATTTGTACGTGTGTGGTTGTGTATGTGTGTGTGAATGGATGTGTGTGTATGTGTGTGTGCCAAACATCAAATACAGAACAGTAAGACATAATAACACTAGACAACCTAAGCATTTACAACAAAACACGCAATAAAACAAAAAACAACAGTTTTCTTGATTACACGTCTAATCCAAGTTTATGTCTTCTCGGTGACGATTCTAACTCCTGTATAAGTTCATTAAAGAAGAGAATGTTGTTTGCTGGTTTAACAGCTGCAAAGAAGACAATAATACAAAACTGCTTTACCCCGCACATGTGTGCAAAAACATTTTGGATTCAAAGCCTCCTTAAAATAGTGACATGTGAATGTACAACAGCACGAATGAACGAGGCTAAACCTAGTACCACTGATGCATGGCAATGTTTTTCTTCTGACATTTTGGACTATTTTTCTTCTTCTTCTTCTTCTTCTTCTTTCTGATTGTAAAAATATTGATGTGTCTGCTACCCCTTCCCTGTTTTGTCTGTTTGAATGGATGTTGTTTTGTTGAATTAAAGTTGATCACAAAAAAAAAACTACAAAAAACAACACCAATGTAATCTTTATGGAAGGGAATCTGCCAGAATCCAGTAGTAGCATCCACACTGTCAGAAAAAGGGTACAGTTGGGGTCCGTTTGTGAACACTTAGGGTACAAATGGTGAATTTGTACCCTCGGTGGGTAATAGTTACACCTTAAATAAAACATATCAAGATAATCATTTTCATGAGTTGTTGGTTATTTGGAAGAGATGCACAAAATAACCAAATATATTTAAGAGCCCACACATCTTCACTGACTAGTTCTGAACAGTACACAAGCACATGCTTTTATTGATTATGCAGAGCATCAAGATAATAACTTTTAAACATAAAGCAAATGTATTAGTGTATGCCTGTATTTTTTATTTTAATTTTAAACTTATATAAGAGCTGTTTTAAGTTTTGCTTTTAATTTAGAGTTAGAGAAAACTTACTCATTTTTCTTAGCAAAAGCACAATGTAGACACAATTATTTGATGTTTATTTAAACTTATATGGTGTACTTTCAAGTATGCATATTCGCTGCCGGCAATCTTTAAATTTGTGTCGTCCAATGGGATTGTAGCCCGCGCAGTGCATTTAATGCGCGCAAAAAAGAAGAGATTTAGTTTCTTGAAAACTAAAAGAAGCTGGAATACTTGTCACTGAAGACGAAGCACAGAAATTCAGAGGTAAGTTTAGTTTTAAGTACTGCGAAAATCCGTTGGTTCACTTTCGATTCATGTTTAATGGATATTGCGTCTGTAACGTTAGCTAGGCCTGTGGCGCGTGAGGGAAACCTTTCTTCGAAAACACTGACCAGACAAAAACCAAACCATTGTTATTACATTTTAAGCTTATTGTTATTATTACAATTATTTATCCAGAAATTAAGATATAACTTTTCGCATAACTTATAAGTTACCCAGACGCTGACAAAACAGCAGTGAAACGGCCAGAGAAACTGTTCAAACCTGTCGCGTTTTGTGTGAATCAGGTTTTACCACAGATTTATAAATTCATTTTCCCAGAAGTTGCGCTAACGTTACGTTACCTGTGTTCACTCCAGGCGCGAGCGAACGCCTGTCTGCCCCAGTGACAGTTTTGTACCTTTTTCTGAGAGTGTATGCCAGAGGTTCTTAACTCTGGCCCGAGAGATCCATTTTCCTGCAGAGTTTAGCTCCAACCTTGATCAAACTCCCCTGTTTGTAACTTTGTAGTGATCCTAAATACCTTGATTAACTAGTTCAGGTGTGTTTGATTAGGACTGGAGCTGAACTCTGCAGGAAAATGGATCTGGCGGTCAGGGTGAGAACCCCTGGTGTATACGTATAGAGTAAAAGTTTTTTTTCTTGTTGTTTTTTTTTTTTTTTTTTTGTTAAAGCAATTTTTATACTGATAAATGTCCATTGAAAAATACATAGATTTTTTTGTTGATGTTAAAACCTCGAGCTCACACTGATCATTCAGTTTTTTTATTTTATTTTTTTCAGAAAATGATGTGGATGGGGAAACAATAGAATGTGGCCTCACAGAGAACATGATCTCATATTTATTTCAAGGCTCCTTTAAAAAACAGGCCAAGTTTAACAAATTTGTACACGAAATGAAGGAGGTGGTAACAATAACACTAGAAACCGTGCCAGCAGAATCCTATCAACAAACTTCGACTACAGAAATGTAAGTATAACATTGAGTACTGTGTATTTATTATATTGGTCCTTTGTTTTATAGTCAACTGATATAGATTTTTTTATGCCTGATGCCGATATCTTAGAAAGCAGGGTGGCCAAGCAGCACACACAAAGAAACTCAGTTAACATACTGTGCTAAACATTTAAAATGTGGAGTTTTTATATTTATAATATACTGTATGATACAATAAAGTAGGGCTGGAACAATGTAATCAGTTATGTAAATTAGTCGACTTGCAAGAAATGCATCAATTCATCACACTGTTTATATTCAGCTGTTATTACAAAAAATATATGTTGAGCATAGTGGCTAATCATCAGTGTTACTACTAATGCAAGTTCTTAACTACTACCCCATCCTCACTGCAGAAATGCAACTAGTGGTAGACTGCCTTCTGGATTTGCCATTCCACTATTTCCTAGAGATCTTCAGGCCAAGCTTGATAACAAAGAACCATGCCAGAAGTCCTCTAAGGATAGACACAGAATCATTAGAGTTCTTCATGAAGCCATGATAGAACACACAATGTAAGTCAGCAACTTGTAAAGCAAGATAAATACTTTGAATGCATATCTATGAAGCAATGCTTTGTTGACATGCATTTGAAGTATTTGTTACTTAAAAATAATACAAATTAAAGATAATTTTATCATTTAAAGTAGTTTCTAATGGGCCAGCTGGTTTTAATTAAATCTTTCAGGTATCCAACCAATGCAGAATATGTGCAGGTGGCAAAAGCACTTATCGTGAAATACCCTTTCCTAAAGGATCTTGAAGGGAATGGCTATGTAAGTTACAAGCAATGGACTTTACATCATGTGAAATGATTTTACCAATGTAAATAAGAGTTACATAAGGCCATTGTTCCGTTATTGATATTGTCTTAAATATGGTTTACATCAACAATTTTAATTGACAAAAATTGGTGGTTCTGTTTATATGCGTTCACAAAAATGACATGTCAAAATCTCTTGGATGTTTTCCCTGAACTATACTGAATTCCCTCATGTGTTAGCACACTTGGCACCAGTCCCTCAAACGCAAATTTAAAGCTGAGCATGCACCTCTGGTCCATGATGATGAGGTAAGAAAGAGTAAGGAGAAGTTTGGGCACAAAAAAGTGAGACTCTGAAGTGGATTCCTGTAGTTCAAACAGTTTATTAGTCAAGAGCCAACTGAAATTTGACATCTGAAGAGCAATTGAATTAGGGCTGCACTATTTCCAAATCATAATTGTCTGTTACTAAACAGTTAATCACTGAATGGGTTAAATGATAGGATACATTTTTCTTGTGCACTACCAAAATATGGAAAAATGTTTTATGGTCCTCAGTTAAAATAGTCACAATTTCATCAGTGTCTTTTAGGTCTGAATGACAGGCTAAAAAAAACCTAACATTACAGTATTTTGCTTTTCTGCAGTATCAACCCTTTAACGCGTACAATCACACTGGTGCGATCAGTCCTGGCCTGATACCTGAAGCATACGATCACACTGGTGCGATCAGTCCTGGCCTGGTACCTGAAGCATACGATCACACTGGTGTGATTAGAACTTTCAGTGTGTCACGTCAACTTTCAGTGTGAATTTAAATCCGCTTTCGCGCTTTGCCTGGCACGGAGCCAGATCGGATGTGCAGAACGCTTGTCATTATCACAAATATTCGGTGTTTTCAACCATATAATGCTTATTTTAGTTTTCAGACATTTAGATACACATAAGTAGCAGCAAAACCATACATTTACAGTTTGTAAAATACACGCTGATGTCTATGGAAACGTTAATAATGATCCTTACAAATATAATCTGACCACATGTTTTTATTGATATCATATACAAATTGTGTAGGTGACTATAAAGTTTACACTGTTCTTTAAGTATTTGAGATTAATTTATAACTTACTTTTGTGAACTAGTCGTCAGTTTTTAACTCAAAATCAATAAAATCGGTGCAGTACTATTCTCTAGAGTCTCTAGGTCAATAATTATAAAAAGAAAAACGTTACTCACATTTCACTGCTGGTTATATATGCTCTATATAATTGTGTATGTGACGAATAAAAATCTTCTTAAACATTTGTATTTGTACAACTATAAACTGGACATTTTATAATATGTTATTTACATAGTGGACCCAAAGGCCTATAAATCCTAAAAGAAAGCCCATAACTTGTCAAAACTGTGGCAAATGATGCATAACTTCATTCTAAACTAGCATGCAAAATTTGCAAAAATTGGGCAAAAACTAACACTATAATGGTTAAAAACACAGTGTTGTATGAGAAATTGCAATTATAACCACTAGATGGTAGCGGAAGACCAATAATAGGCTCATTAAATGTCCTAAAAAAGTACTGTTCATAAGTTTGCCTATGGATTCATGCTAAGACATTATTAAATCTGCAACTAAATGTGTGTGCATGTATGTGTTTGTAAGCATGCTTATTGAGTATTAATAAACTAGTTTAATAATTCATTTCAGTGTGTGTGTGTGTGTCAGTGAGCCTATTCTCTATATTGGATGTTTTACTGTCAGTCATACATCCAGGTTGGCCAAGAACATCTTAAAGTGCTTGGACCCCGGTAACCGCTGCCTGCAGCTATATTTATTATTATTATTATTATTATTATTATTATTATGGGCTTTTAAATTTGATCCAATAGGCAATTGCTGTCATTGGTGAGGATGCATCATCCATTGAGGGTCATGTGAATGTGCTGCATATCCAGTACAGCAAGGTGCGACCAGACACCTTGGTGGTCAAAGACCGAATGCAGCGAACCTTTACGTGGCGAAGATGGGAGATAAGAGATGGAATGACTGTGGAGGATATACTTAAGAAGTACCCTTTCTTAAAAACACCCTCAGGGGTCAGTGACATCACAGATTTTAAATCAGTTCTCAACTTAAAATAAATTTTGAATGTCAATATAAACCAAACAGTATGCTAAAATGATCATTTACAGTTTTAACTCTATTGTAAAAATATAGAAATTTTCTAAATCTATATACATATAAATATATGGTCATTTAAGCTTAGTAATATTTATACAGTGATATAACTAAAGGGAAATGGCAATGAAAGAGGCAACAAAGAATATTAGAATGTTTTTTGTTGTTGTTTTAGTTAAAGTGAATGATTAACTTTCTCTTTTTGTCAGTTTTCAGCTGTGTGATGAAGTTGACCGAATGCATTCATCAACTGTCAGTTTAAGCCAGCGCTTCAAGGACGGCTACCAGTATTGTGCCAAGGGTGCTTGAGCTTGTTCAAAGAAATGCTCCATTGGCCAAAGTCTACAAAGAAGCAAGAGAAGAGATGCTTGCAGAAGATCTACCAGGTATTGATATAAAACATAGTGGTTTTGTGCTAATCGATTTCTGAGCTTTTTTTAAGGGCTGATAGTTTTGTTAATTAAAAGTATAGGTGCTTAACAAATATATTTGTTGAAAATTTGTGCTTGGGGTCCATACAGTATCTCCATGAGAAACTGATCTAGCAGTGGGGCATATGACTAACATCTTATATAAGTGTACTAGTCTA
The DNA here is from genome assembly GCF_018340385.1 of Cyprinus carpio. NCBI lineage: Eukaryota > Metazoa > Chordata > Actinopteri > Cypriniformes > Cyprinidae > Cyprinus > Cyprinus carpio. The sequence continues at coordinate 2,104,275 of NC_056615.1, forward strand.
GTCTAATGCAGAGTAAAACATTCTCAAACTCTTATTAAAGTAAACAATAATAAAATAAGAATAAATGATGTAATTACAAGCTAATTACAAGTTCACAAAAAAAGTCATCAGTTACTTTATTACACAATATAAAGTCAACAATTATGTTGTTCCGAACCCGATAGACTTTTGTTAATCTTCAAAACACAAATTAAGATATTTTAAAAGAAATCTGAGAGCTTTCAGTCCCTTCATTGACAATCCATTCAACTACAACTTTGTTGCTTCAAAAAGATCATAAATTAATTAATATGAAGCGTTATTTTATTCTTTTTTTACACTGTTATTTTTTAACAGAAAATAATGCAATAAGCTCGTAATCATGACTTTATGAGTTGGAAATTTACAATGGCACGTGAAGACAGCAGAGAAGCATGTGTTGTCCCGCGCTGCACTCTGCTGCGATGGGTCCCGCAATCATGCAGGTCTCTAATAGGAAGGTGTCTGTTGTAATGTTATGATCGAGGCTCTGGATTCTGAGCATAACTTGTTTTTCTATAACAAACTATAAAATATTTACAATAAAAGCGTTAATGTCCTGGCAGTGACAGATGGTTTGTTTTATATTTAATTTAATTACATTAATGTTATTAGTTGAGATTTTGGCTACAATAAAAATTTTAATTGTTACTATTTGCTGTAAAAAGCAACTTGTTTGTTTAAAGTGTTTGCAAACCAAATGTTATCACAATTTTGTACATATGTGACCCATACTCAGAATCCGTGCTCTGCATTTAACCCATCCAAAGTGCACACACACAGCAGTGAACACACACACACACACCGTGAACACACACCCGGAGCAGTGGGCAGCTATTTACTGCTGCGGCGCCCGGGGAGCAGTTGGGGGTTCAGTGCCTTGCTCAAGGGCACCTCAGTCGTGGTATTGCTGGCCCGAGACTCGAACCCACAACCTTAGGGTTAGGAGTCAAACTCTCTTACCACTAAGCCACAACTTCCCCACGACTTTTGTGCATAATTTGATTAATTGCGATTAATCGCAGACAATAATGCAATTAATTGCGATTTTAAATTTTTTTTATAATTGCCCAGGACTAATTTATTTATTTTATTTTACAGTAGATTCTGACTTTCGTGCAGCACTGATTCTGCTGCCCCACAAAGAGAAAGTTGAGAGCTTTATCAGATGGGGAGAAGTATGAAACTATTTGTTAATTTCTTACTTTGTAATACTCTGATACATGTCCAGTTATGCATTTCTGACAGATGTTGCATTGTTTTACTAATAGATGTTAAAAAGTTGGTAGAAACTGACTGGAAAATGAGACGAACATCACAGGACACCGAACAGGAACTAGAATCTGGAACATGACTGGAACAATACACGACGACACGACCTGTGAACATCCAAACAACGATCTGACAAAGAGAGGAGAGTGCGGTGAGTCCTTATAGTTGAGTGAATTGGCAGCAACTGGTGAGGTGAATGAGATCAGCTGGCGTGCTGATCAGCCGAAACGTGCAGTCACGCCCACTCACACACTCATTCACGCACAGAACAACAATACACGGGACACGAAGAAATCAGTGAATTCATGAACCGTGACAGTACCCCCTCTCCTAAGAACGCCTCCTGGCGTCCCTTACCTGTCGATTGTAATCATCAATAAGGGAGTGATCCAGGATGTCTCTAGCAGGAACCCAACTTCTCTCCTCTGGACCGTAACCTTCCTAGTCCACCAAGTACTGGAATCCGCGTCCCCTCCGCCTTGAGTCCAGAATACGATTCACCGAATATGTAGGTTCCCCATCTATGAGACGAGGGGGGGGGGGGGGGGGGGGACCGGGACAAGCGGATTAATATGGGAGTGAAACACAGGTTTTATTTTGGAAACATGGAAGGCGGAATGAATCCTCCTGTACACTGGAGGGAGTTTGAGGCGGACTGCCACCGGGCTAAGGATCTTGGTTACAATGAACGGGCCGATAAATTTGGGAGCAAGTTTATTAGAGACGGAGCGCAGAGGGATGTTCTTGGTAGAAAGCCACACTTTTTGACCAACGACGTATACGGGAGGCCTAGACCGGTGGCGATCGGCTTTGGCCTTGGTGCGCGCTCCCGCTTGGAGTAGAGTCTCGCGGGCTCTAGTCCAAGTGCGATGACACCTCTGGATGAAAGCGTGAGCAGAGGGAACCGTGACTTCAGATTCCAGACTAGGAAAAATTGGTGGCTGGTAACCTAGACTACACTCAAACGGAGATAGGCCCGTAGATTATACTGGTAACGAATTGTGGGCGTACTCCACCATTGGCAGTTGTTGACTCCATGAGGAAGGATTCTTGGAAACCAGACATCGCAACGTTCTCTCCAAATCCTGGTTGGCTCTCTCAGTCTGGCCATTGCTCTGGGGATGAAACCCAGAGGACAAACTAACAGTCGCCCCCAGTAATCTACAAAACTCTTGGCAAATTTTGGACACAAATTGAGGTCCTCTGTCGGAAACCACGTCTGTCGGGAGGCCATGTAACCGAAAGACGTGGTCAACGACTATTAATGCTGTCTCCTTGGCTGAGGGTCATTTGGGCAAGGGAATGAAATGGACCGCCTTCGAGAACCGGTCCACCACGGTCAAAACTACCGTGTTCCCCTGAGAGGGTGGGAGGGCGGTGACAAAATCTAGTGCGATATGGGACCAGGGTCTCGAAGGGATCGGCAGCGGTTGAAGGAGCCCATCTGGGGGTTGATTGGAAGTCTTACCAGTGGCACAAACTGAGCAAGCCAAAACAAAACTGTGAACATCGCGAGTCATACGTGGCCACCAAAATCATTGCTTGACTAAAGATGTAGTGCAACTGACTCCTGGATGAGAAGCCACATTGGAACAATGCCCCCACTGAATAACGCTGGACCGTAATCCCTCTGGCACAAATAAACGGTTCGGTGGACAGTCGACCGGAGGCGTTACCCCTTGTAAGGCCATCTTGACCTTCGATTCAACCTCCCATGAGAGTGTGGAGATAATTAGGGTCTCCGGAAAAATGCACTCGGGAGTAGACGGGCGATCGGAACGGTCAAAAATGCGTGATAATGAATCGGGCTTGATGTTCTTGGAGCCCGGGCGGTACGAGAGAGTAAAGTCAAAACGTCCGAAAAAAAGTGCCCACCGAGCCTGCCTGGAGTTCAATCTTTTAGCGGTTCTAATGTATTCCAGATTCTTATGATCGGTCCAAACGATAAAAGGTACCCCCGACCCTTCTAACCAGTGGTGCCATTCTTCCAATGCTAACTTGACTGCCAACAACTCTCTGTTACCAATATCATAATTACGTTCGGCAGAGGACAAACGGTGAGACAAAAACGCGCACGGATGCATTCTGTCGTCTGCAGAAGAATGTTGCGATAGCACTGCACCTACCCCCACCTCTGACGCATTGACCTCCACCACGAACTGACGTGATGGATCAGGGGTAATTAAGATGGGGGCTGAAACAAAGCGGCCCTTCAGTTTGGCAAACGCAGCTTCAGCTGCGTCTGACCACCTGAACGTAGTTCTAGGGGAGGTCAAGGCGGTCAGAGGCGAGGCTAGTTGGCTGAAATTGCGAATGAAATGCCGGTAGAAATTGGCGAACCCCAGAAACCTCTGTAGGGCCTTACGGGAATCTGGACTTGGCCAATCCACCACAGCCTTAACCTTCTCAGGATCCATACGTATTCCTTCAGACGACACGATGTACCCTAAAAAAGGAACAGACTGTGCATGAAAAGCGCATTTCTCCACCTTGACAAAAAGCCCATTCTCTAGCAGCCTCTGAAGTACTCGTCGAACGTGCTGCACGTGTTCCTGGAGAGAAGAAGAAAAAATCAATATGTCATCCAGGTAGACATATATGAACTGATCGACCATATCTCGCAGCACGTCGTTGACAAGTGCCTGGAAGACCGCTGGGGAGTTGGACAAGCCGAAAGGCATGACCAAGTATTCAAAGTGCCCTCTGGGGGTGTTAAAAGCAGTCTTCCATTCATCTCCCTTCCTGATGCGGACCAAATGATAAGCATTTCGTTAGTCCAATTTAGTGAAGATCGACGCTCTCTGCAACCTCTCGAAGGCTGAAGACATCAACGGCAAAGGATAAGTATTCTTTACCGTGATGTTGTTCAACCCCCGGTAGTCAATACAAGGTCGCAGGGATCCGTCCTTCTTCCCCACAAAAAAGAACCCCGCCCCCGCTGGAGAAGAGGAAGGACGAATGAACCTCGCTGCTAGAGAATCAGAAATATATTTCTCCATAGCCTCTCTTTCTGGAACCGAAAGTGAATATAACTTGCCCTTAGGCGGAGACGTACCTGGCAATAACTCTATGGCACAGTCATAGGGACGATGCGGAGGGAGAGAAGCAGCTCGAGACTTACTGAACACTTCCTTCAGGTCCTGATACTCCGTAGGCACGTTTGACAAATCCACTGCTTTCTCCTGAAACACAGAAACAGAAACAGACGAACAGGCAGACACCAGACAGGACTCATGACATTTACTGCTCCATTCCAACACTGATCCTTGCTGCCAGTCAATCCTAGGGTTGTGTTTGATGAGCCAGGGGTGTCCTAAAACAATGGGTGCGAGGGGGAGTCCAGAATGTAGAATGAAGTAGTTTCCGTGTGGTTGCCAGATACGATGAGGGCAATGGGTCCAGTGGTGAATGAAATGTTAGGTAGTGCTTGGCCATTAAGGGCGTGAACAGCAATGGTGCGAGTGAGAGGTAACAGGGGAACGTGAATCTTGTGTGCAAACGTATAGTCCATGAAGTTCCCTTCTGCCCCGGAGTCCACAAGTGCCCGACAGTTGTGAGTGTTGGCTGACCACCTTAGTCTTACCGGGAGGAGTGTAGATGTTGATGAGGTCTTCTAAGCGGAGATCCCACCCGACAGTAGCCTCAGATTTACTGCCGGGCTCGCCCCTTTTACCGGGCAGTCATAAGCGAAATGTCCTGCCGTCCCACAGTACAGACAAAGGCCCTGGGACCTCCGCCTCTCCTTCTCCTCCCGGGAAAGCCGAGCTCGCCCGACCTGCATGGGCTCGGGATCGTAGACGGGGCTGACCGCATCCGCGGCGCTGGATCGCCTGGTCTCTGCTGCTCCAGAGAACTGAGTGGGTACCTTCAGTCGTTCGATTCGCGAGAGTCGGGAATCCACGCGAAGTGCCAGTTCAATTAATCCATTGAGTGTAGTAGGTAAATCCAGCGTAGATCTCTCTCAGGACGCGGTCAGCCAGCCCTTGCAGGAACATATCCCACTGCGCCTCCTCGTTCCACTGACACTTGGCCGCCAAAGTCCGGAACTCGATAGAGTAGTCTGATACCGATCTTCCGCCTTGCTTGAGGTCCGCGAGGATCCGTGCTGCTTCTCTTCCCGCGACCGCATGGTCAAACACTCTTCTCATCTCGGCGGCGAGTGTCTGAAACGAGGCACAGCATGGATTTTGGTTTTCCCACACCGCCGTCCCCCATAGTGCTGCCCTCCCAGTCAGTAGCGTGAGCGCAAATGCCACCTTACTCTGTTCCGTGGCAAAAGTCCTGGGCTGCAGAGAGAAATGCATCGAACAACGTGTCAGGAATGCTCTGCAATAGTTCGGCTCACCGTTGTATGATTCAGGAACCGGTAGGCGGGGCTCCGACTGGGAGACGCTCGGTGGTGGTACGGGAGGAACGGCCGGTGTGGGCAGCGCAGTGGGAGCTCGTAGATGTTGCATTTGCTGGGTGAGCTCGGACACCTGCACCACAAGAGCTTGAATAGCCCGACCCGACTCCATCATGTTCCTCTCCTGTGCATCCATCCGTAAGATACTGGACCTGATGAATTCCTCCAAAGACGAAGAGGATCCGCTTGCTGCTTCCATCGTTTTGTCAGATCGTTCTGTCAAGACACAAGAGGCGGAAGCAATGATGCAAGGGCTCTTTATTAGAGAAAACAAACACAAAGTGGTAATGGAGCTCGGGTGGGCTGGTGGTGCAGGGACTAGGTGGTCAGCGTGCTGGTGAAGACAGGTGACGGTGGATCTCCAGACAAGACGAGACGAACATCACAGGACACCGAACAGGAACTAGAATCTGGAACATGACTGGAACAATACACGACGACACGACCTGTGAACATCCAAACAACGATCTGACAAAGAGAGGAGAGTGCGGTCAGTCCTTATAGTTGAGTGAATTGGCAGCAGCTGGTGAGGTGAATGAGATCAGCTGGCGTGCTGATCAGCCGAAACGAGCAGTCACGCCCACTCACACACTCATTCACGCACAGAACAACAATACACGGGACACGAAGAAATCAGTGAATTCATGAACCGTGACACTTTCAGGCCCTTGACACGTACTCTGCTGATGACAAATTGTTTGTGATCCTCAAGAATGTTTAAAAAGTTCAAATTAAATGTGTAATATTGTGTTAGTCCACAGAGGTACATATTTGCCTTTGAAAAGGTACAATGGGTGTACCTTTGAGGGTACTGCCCCAGTGACAAGCCATTGTACCTCTGATTTTTTCTGACAGTGCAGCTTAGAGAAAACTGTTGCACCTGACAGATTAGCCAGTGTTTCATCCACTGCTGGAAGAATGTGTCTCTCTCTGCAGATATTGTTATTCAGATGTGTTAAATCAACACAGATTCAGATCTTGCCATTTAGTTTTGGTACTATAACCACACCTGAGCACCACTCTGTCACTTCTTCGATGGGTGCTTTGACTCGCAGTTCTTTCATTCTTTTTAGCTCCTCTTTGACTTTGTTCATCATGGGCAAGGGCACTCCACGGGAGACAGACAGAGCAAATGCAATGGTTGACCCTTTCAGTTGATTTTGTAAGCTTCTTCTAGTATTCCAAGATCTGTGAAGACTTTTCTGAGAAGGTCTTTGTAATTTGGCTATGATGTCTGAATTATATTCACTGTGTGCAGAAATTTTAGCTCTTTTATGGCAGGTAGTCCAAGGAGAGGGGTCACGAGTTATTATTTCTCCCTGATGATGAAGTGATGCTTCAAACTGTCCTCTCAGCTGTATTGGTGTGTTGCGAGGGCCACACATCTTTTTCGTAGGCTGGTCGAGAACACCGTGGCTCCTCTTTGAGTACAAATGGCAGCTCCAGTGTCTAGCTTGAAAAGAATTTGTTCACTGTTCACTGCGATGGGCTTTTGCCAGACATCAGTCGAGTTCTCTGACGTTACAACTCCCAAGAACACAGTCTCTATGCTCTCTGTTTCATCACTCTGATATATTTCATCCATTCTTTCTTTGTTTTGCAAACTGCTGCGGAGTGACATTTTGTCTTCCACTTTCTACACAAAGCACCTTCATAGAGCATTAAAAAAAACTTCAGCAAGCATTAATTCATAGAGCACATAGAAACTGAACAACATCAACGTTTAGTTGTAATTTGGGACTTTAAGCATCAGTTACTGATAGAACAGCAACACCAGCAGGAAGTATAAAGTGTAAACTGCCAAAAAACATAAACATCACTTAGCAACAGTTAAGAGGATGGTGTAACAGATAATTTAGTCATTTGACAAAGTACACAAATAATGTCATCAAAAAAGCAGGAGAAAGGTTGCTTTTGGCATGAAATGATCAACAGATACAGTTACAACGCCACAAGCTTTAAAACAACATTTTCTTACTACGACAAATCAGCTATTCTCCTGCAGAAGACGCTTACAGTACATCAGAGAGCAGCAGTTAAAGTTAAATAAAAGTCAAAAGAACGCCGTTGCCATAATATTCTTCTAGCAGCTGTTGCTTAAAGTTTTTTTTTTTTTTTTTTCTGGCTGGTCACATCAGTTATAGTATCCAACTATTTATAAATTATTTTAAAGTCAGTTATTACCATGATATACAATATCAAGTATAGCATATCAAAGATGTGATCAACAACATTATGTCACATATTTGCTGTGTCCAAGTTCAGGTGCTGCATCCTTAAAACAGTTCTTCAAGGCCACACGAGTTGTTAAATGGGTCAGTCTGACATACGGAGGATCACTCTTGTTGTCTAGCAAGTGTGACAGCTGCCGTTGATGAGTGACTAATGTTTGTACTGGACTTTTAAAAAAGTGATATTCAACAGTCTGAACACAACACAACCTGTCTAAATATGTGCACCTTGATCTGTTTATGTACATAATGAACTACATTAGATATTTTAGTAAGATATCAACATTTAAGTGTTTTTGTAACATGAAATGTTCATTTAGGTGGAAACCCAGCACTTACTTTTGTAAGTTTAAATCTGAATTTTCTGTTAAAAAATCCTATGGTGTCTGCACCAATAGCCTTGACATGCAGCGCATCTGCGCTCACAGCGACCCGAGTTTAATTCCCGCTGCTGTGATGCAGTCGGTCTTCAGATAAAGCCTTCGAAGGATACAGCATCTGAATTGAGACACAGTTATTGTCTGTTTTGGTTCATTTGAGTTTAGTTTCTTGTCCTGCGTTTAGTCTGTGTTTTTTGTTTGCTATTGTTTCTAATTAGTCGACTGATCAGTCCAAGCTGTGCCTAGTTTTATCTCTCATTGTCTTGCATATTTAAATTCCCATTTGGTTCATTTCTTTTTTTTTCCTTTGTTCATCTGTATGTGGTTTGGTTTTCTGTTCTCCAGAGTATTCTTGGTGTTGCTGAGTGTTTTTTCTGTGTGTTAATAACGAAACTGCTTGTAATTAGACCCTCTGCTCTCATTTTGTAAATCAAACTGTGACACAATATTGACAGAGAATCACAGTCTGTATTTATGTTGTCAGATCAGAGAGTCTGACTGAACCCCAAACATAAAACCCAGGATAGAGCGTCTGAGTGAATGTGGTCTGGACTGTGTGGATGAGGTTCATTGTGTCAGAGACGCTGTAGAAGGACAGAGTTCCTGCTCTGTGATCCACATACACTCCTATTCTCCTGCAGCTGGAGGGAACAGGGAGTTCAGTCTCTTTGTTATTGTGCCAGAATGAGAAACTAGAGGGAGAGCAGGACAGTCTCCACGACTGATCATTACATCCAAATGCACACTGATTACCAGATCCCTTCCTGCTGATGCTCTTATATGACACTGATATATACACACCACCCCCACTCCACTCAAGCTCCCAGTAACAGTGTCCACTCACACTCTCTCTACACAACACCTGATCATGAACATCAAATCTGTCTGGATGATCAGGATACGGCTGAGGTGTGTGAGTATAAGTCACTACTCTGTTCTCTTCAGACAGAGAGAGGTGTTTATATGCAGTGTTTGGATCCAGAGTGAACTGATGCGAATCTGATGAAAAAAAAAAAAACACAAAGTAAACAGGAGTTGTAAAAGTTAAGCTGTCTATCTTATTTATATCTTGTCTATCCTTATTTATTTATTTTAAAGATTGTTTTGATCTATCAGAGTTCATTTATTGTTTTTTACATAAACACAAATGCGAACACATTCACATGTAGGCCTACAATTAACACACAAGCACAGAAAGCTGTAGATATTTGGACAAAACAGACAAACATATCAAGTTGTATTTTTAGAAATTTTTTGGATTTGTTGTTTTATTGTTGCTATGGTGATCAGCAAGTATTAAAGTATAAATGAACTATTGAGTATCACATTATTATCACATTATGTATTTGTATGTTGGTTCATAGTGGTTTTAAGAAAGTAACTTACAATTAAATGAGTATTAATTATTAAACTACTATAAAAATTATCGATAAACTAATCTGACTACAAATTTAAAGAAGTAATTAATAATTCAATTTAAACTGGAATTTTTTTAATGTCTTAGCCTACACTGCACATGATTCATAATGAATGTGAATATAATATTTTCTATCAGTTCTGTCACTTCAAACTAAACTTTCTTGTTAAAGTATCATAGTGTGTGTCATTGTGTTTGTTAGTGACTTACATTGTAGGAAGTCCTCTCTGGTTCTGGGAACAATGTTACTGTGAGTGACTGTGAAAATAACAGATATAAACACTCAGAGAGAAAATCATACCTGTATCTATTCCTTAGACATTTCTCACATTTTCTTTATGATATTAGATGATGTTTTGTCTCGTTACAGAGAGCAGATGATTCTCTAATATTTTACCAGATATCTTTTTCATCTCCTCTTTGCAGAAATCATCCTCCAGTTTGAGTCTCAGCTGACAGACAGATTCTCTCACACCATCAAAAGAAAAGAGGAAACTGACAGAGATGTTTTCTGTAGATTCAGGAGGAGCTGAGAGACACTGAAGACTCTGCAGGAATAAAAATACACATGACTCAAAGACCTCATTATCTCACACTGTCCCCAATTACCTGCACTACTTTTTCTTCTAGATCTCTGTCACCTGCAGGAAATGGATGTGATCTTCTGTGTGTGAAAGCTGCTCCAGCTCAGTGTTTCTCTTCTTCAGATCTTCAATCTCCTGCTCCAGTCGCTCCATTTGTCCTTCAGCTCGACTCACTGCAGTCTTCTCCTGATCTCTGATCCGCTGTGTCACCTCAGAGCGGCTTCTCTCAATGGAGCGGATGAGCTCAGTAAAGATCCTCTCACTGTCCTCCACTGCTGTCTGTGCAGAGCGCTGTTAGACACACATCACAATCAGCTCTTACTGCTTCCTCACAGCGGCTTCAGTGGGACTGAAAGAGGAGTCAAACTGAGTCTCAAACTTCTCTTCTTCTCCAAACTCACCTTATGAGACTCCACAGCCTCTCTCAGCTGCTCAAGATCTTTCTGTCTCTGCTGGATTCTCTGCTGGATTTCACTCTGTGTCTCCTTCAAGTGTTTCTGGAGGAGAAATTAAAAACAACAAACCTCACATATTACACAAAACTATCACAAAATCATGTAAAATTTTGCCTGTTTGATAAAAAAAAAATGTTCTTTACAGTGTTTTTCAGAGTTTTAATATCTTTAATTGAATTTAGTTTCCATACATCAATGTGTTTCAGTTCATACCTCTTTCTCTGTCCTCTCTGCTGCAGTTGATACAGTCTCATGGTTTTTATGTTCATCCATTGCACACAGCATGCAAACACATTGCTGGTCAGTACGACAGAAAACCTCCAGAAGCTTCTCATGTTTCTGACAGATCATCTGCTGCAGTCGTCCAGTGGCATCAATCACTTTGTGTCTCTTTCCTGAATGAAACTCTTCATGACGCTCAAAGTGAGTTTGACAGTAAGATTCCAGACACACCAGACAGGACTTGACAGCTTTGTGTTTTCTTCCAGTACAGATGTCACACTCCACGTCTCCAGGTCCAGCAGGAACAGCAGCTTTTAGTTTGGTCTTCTTCAGTTTCTCCACCACTTCAGCCAGCATGTTGTTTTTTCCTAAAGCAGGTCTTGGACTGAAGGTCTGTCTGCACTGAGGGCAGCTGTAGACTCTCTTCTGATCCTCTTGATCCCAGCAGTCTGTAATGCAGCTCATACAGTAACTGTGTCCACAATGTATAGTCACAGGATCCTTCAGGAGATCCAGACACACTGGACAGCTGAACTGCTCCACTGAAAAAACACTGGCTTCAGCCATTTCACTGTCTACAGCAATACAGACACACAAACAACAGCTCAACAGCAGATCAGTTTCAGTTTCTCTGAACTGAGTTTCCTGGTTCTGTGTTTGAGAGACGTGTGCAAAACAAGTGTGTCTGGAAGTCTGTAAACTCACATCCTAAAATGTCCACTAGGTGTCAGTCTCATACCGAAACTCAGAGTTAGTGAAAAAACAAAGTGGGATAAACACCTTTACAAATAATACTGCATCCAAATTACTCAGGGTTAATAGAAAGCTAAAGGCAGGAGAGTTTTTAGGGTTTTTAGGGTACAGCCATAGTTTGACGCTACTAGGACGGAGTGGTGTGTGTGGTGCCACCTTTACTTTGTCCTTGTAGTTCATCACATTGCATGTTGCTCCTGAATCTAACTGACAACGCAGTGACTTGTCATGAAATTGCAGGGAAACAAACCATTTCTTTCCTTTCATGTGCACCGTGCTAATGCACTCAACTACGTAAATGTCATCATCACTGTCCCCAACCAGCTCCTCAGAATGTTCAATACAGTGAAGCTTATGGCAAGCCGAATTGACTTTTATTCATTCGCAGGATATGTATTCTTGATATCAACAATTCAATTTTCACTAGTTAAAATGTTTATTCTTGATATCAGGATTTAGATTTCTACTAGTAACAATTGCTATTTTTGATATCAACAATTGTATTTTCACTAGTTAAATGTCACCATAGGCTGCCATTCAAATTTAATTGTTGATATCAAGAATTGCTTTCTTACTAGTAACAACCTTTATTTTTGATATCAGTAATCACATGGTTACTAGTACAGACGTCTATTCTTGATATCAACAATTTAATTGTCACTAGTGACAATGTTCATTTCTGATATCATGAATGTGATTGTTACTAGTAAGAAATATATTTTAGATATCAGAAATTATATTGATATCAGAAAATACATTTTCAGACATCAGAAATAAACATTGTCACTAATAACAATTAAATTGTTGATTTATCAAGAATTAACATTTCAACTAGTGACAATTAATTCTTGATATCAAGAATTTACATTTCTACTAGTAAAAATGTCATTGTTGATATCAAAAATTATATTTCTACTAGTAAGAAATACAAAGCTGATATGTGCATTTAGAATTGTAACTAGTAAGAAATGCATTTCTGACAGCCTGTCAGTGCTCAGACTGCATCAGATTGGTCTGCATGGCTGTCATCCCAGAAGGAAACCTCTTCTTAAGATGATGCACAAGAAAGCCCGTAAAACAGTTTGCTGAAGAAAAGAAGACTAAGGACATAGATTACTGGAACCATGTCCTGTGGTCTAATGAGACCAAGATAAACTTATTTGGTTCAGATGGTGTCAAGCATGTGGCGGCAACCAGGTGGGGAGAACAAAGACAATGTGTCTTGTCTACAGTCAAGCATGGTGGTGGGAGAGTCATGGGGCTGCATGAGTGCGTCAGGCACTGGGGAGATCAGGTTCATTGAGGGAACATGAATGCCAACATGTACTGTGACATACTGAAGCAGAGCATGATCCCCTCCCTTCGGAGACTGGGCCGCAGCCAGGGAAGTATTCCAACATGATAACAACCCCAAACACACCTTCAAGATTGACCACTGCCTTGCAGAAGAAGCTGAGGGGAAAGGTGATGGATTGGTTTCATTCAGGCTTTATATTATGGATTATTTAGTTGAGCAAGGTCTCTAACATCTGGAAGAGGACTCCAATGGCAACCTGTGACGCTCTGGTGAAATCCAAGCCCAAGAGGGTTAACATTGAAATGGCTGAGACAGACATGAGAAAGAGGTTCAATAGACTTTATCATTCATCTTGTCCACCGATGCTTCAAGAACTGGACAAGATGTTATATAAAAATAATGCCTATTAGGACACGACTCATTCATGTAGCCAACGATATTATAAAAAAAAAAAAAAACAAAGTCCAGTAAACCGTTTGTATGATGCATTATTATCTGTTATATTTTTCCTTTTAGTTGTATTTTTTAGTTGATGTATTAGAAGAAAGTGTAATAAAACCAAAAATAAACACCTGAAAAAACGACATGAAGTTATTTTTAAAACTAAATTAATGCCTTGTTCATTTTTCCTTTAATTAGCCGAAGGAATGGTGGCCAATAAAAAGAAACAGCATAAACTTACTTTTTTTAAAAATTTTTTACAATTAACAATAAATAAAGAAAAATGAATCCAGCCATAACATAATTTTCACGTTTCAATGACAAAGCAAATAAATAAAAGAGGAACAGTTTCTGCGCATGGATGTTCTTCCGCCATCTTTGGCCAATGCTGACGCTAAAAGGAGGAGTGTCTGAAATCTCATTAATATTCATGATCTAATTACCATAGCTATTCTTACATGTTAAAAAGGCATTTCTACATATCTGTAAAAGTATTTTTACTAGTTAAAATGTTATTTAAGATATCAGTAATTCTATTTTCACTAGTTTGCAAGGACAATTTCAGATATCAACTGCCTTTGATGATATCAATAATTACTTTGTTACTAGTAAAAATGTGAATTCTTGATATCAACAATTTAGTTGTTACTAGTTGAAATGTTAATTCTTAATATCATTAAAAGTGCGTTTCAAAATAAAAGCCCTGTAGCGTGGTTCTAAAGTATCCTGAAATATTTTACAGACTTAGGTAACATATTAATCATGTCATATGAGACTGTAGCAATCATCAGAAAGGAGGGACCTTGTGTGAAAGCCACCCAAAGTGTTTTGACAAACTTGATATTAAGGAGTATAAATTAATTTTAAATATTTACAGTGTTGTTATGCAATAATAGAATGATTGTGTTTGTTGTTTAGTTAAATAGAAAACATTAGGCCAAATAGTCTTAAACTTTTTTATAAATGGTGACTCGAGGTTAAATCTAGCCTAAAGTTTTTTTCAAGTTTTTTTTTTTTTCTTCTTCTTTTTTTCTCCAGGTTGCAATATTTAATATTTTGCCTTCAAATAAGCTTATGCCTGTTGTGGTTGCATGTGTTTGTTGTTAAGTAAAATGAACAAGAGAACAGTGAGGAATTCTGACTGTGCATTTTAACTCTTTCATATATAAAAATATATTATATATAATAACCTAGCCTATGAAAATAGTTGGCTAATGTCTTTGTAATAAATGCATAAAAACATCATATTGTATTATTTGTCTGATGATGTTCAATTTTCAATCAATCCATCCATAACCAAGAGAATTACTAGACGATTTTCATTATCATTATTATTACTATCATCATTATCATAGATTTTGGCCTTTGTCATAGACTTTGGCCTTTTCAGACCTTTTATTATTATGATCATTATTATTATCAATATCATTATTATTATTATCATTACTATTACTATCATCATTATCATAGATTTTGGACTTTTATCATAGACTTTTCAGTGTCCCACATTAGGAGAGACAGGGGTAGCTGCAACCTGGAGCAATGGGCGTGCCGAAAGGTTTCTCATTGGTGAAAGGAGTTTTACTGTGTTGGCCAATCAGTGGTAAATATACATTTACGTAATTTCCTTTAGACGAGAAGGTGACAGCGATAAGACGTGGTGTAATTATTCATCATACTTTTTTTCTATACTTTATATACCACCAATATGTATATTACGATAGCTTGTTACAATACGATCATAATTTTATCATAGTTTATTGTTGTTGACAGACATATGTACAGTGAGACAAAACAATGAGCGCATCTGCATCGAAGGTGAAGCCCTCAGAGTCGGTAGTTTGTATCTGCGTCCTTTTTCTGCAATACATCCTGTAGGTATAATAAATAAAACAAACAGCCAAATCAGTGTTTTTAGCACACCTGACACATCCCTAAACCGTAATGTAAAGCAGAACGTGCACCACTTGCAGGTTTGTGTCAAAAGCCAGCTAGTGTAGCATATGTAAGCACAGTGCCATATGAATAATTTATTTTTGCACTGCTAATTAATTTTACATTTTCACTGAGTGCAGGTCAATGTAAGGAAGATACTACAGATATTTAAATTTTTTTTGTATATACTCCACTTTTTCACTGCCAGACCATCATCTTAATGTTTATGCAGTTCAATGTTTTTATTTTTTATTTATTTTTTTTTATATCTAAAGCACCTTGTTCAATAAGTATTTAGATGTTTCGCATATCTGTCTTAGTTGTCATTATCTGTAACGGTCTAAGCATGATCTGTTTCTGTTGTTCTGGTGAAGGAAACTTGTGTTGGGGAGGATTCAGTGTCTGTTGAGGCCCATGTGAATGTGCTACAAAGTGAGTATCGGAAAACACCTCCAGACACCTGGACTGTCAAAGACCACACGGCAGGAACATTCTTCGGAGACATGGAGAAAGCATGGAAGGAATGTCTGTGGAGGATGTCCTCAAAAAACACCCATACTTAAGGACACCTGCTGGAGTGAGTATAGTAAAAAAAACTGTGAAATATCTTGTTTCAAATCTTTTAATGTAATATGTTATTCTTCTGTACCCTTTTAGCCCATCTGTTAAAAATTTAAAGCAATAGTTTTGGAAAACAATGTAAGATTTATCAGTGTTTACAAGAACATGAAATGCATCGAATATTGTGACCCTTATACAGTACATTAGCTTCTAATAGTTTTTGCAGTTCTGCACTGTATGTAGCTACTCTGTCTGAGCCAAAGAGGATGGAACAGAATCTGATGAATTTGAAAAAAAAAAAAAAAAAAAAAAAAAAAAAATCTTTTTTTTTTTTTTTTTTATTTTTTATTATTTTTTTTTTTTTTTTTATTTTTTTTATGTGGGGGGCTGCTACACCCTTTCCTACCATACAGCTGATGGATACTGACTGTAAAATGGCAATCATAGGAGGAGGGCTCAGTGTGGTGACAGAAGATGGAATAGACGTGTGTCAGTGCACCAGCCTTGATGAAGCCTTCATACCAGCCTTCTGGATGTATTTTGCTTTCAACATTGCATATCCAACACACCTGAGAAAGACACTGACTTTCCTTCAGAGGCACATTGTGAACATCAGAAGATGGAGACAAGCACTGCCAGTAACTTTACTCTGAATGATTAGTCTTTTGTATTAGATCCTCATGCCTCAACTCTACCGTTGCCCAAAGTGCACTCGAAGGACATTCACTCTTTTGAAGTTAATCCAACATGTTGGAGTTGTACATGCACATTAACCAAAAATTAGTATAACCTGTGGTATAGATGAGTGCCAGTCAACTTTTCTTGTGATTCCATTCTTTTAGAAAACATGCACAGGAAGCATATGTACTTCATTTTTGGTCCTTTTGGTAACAAAAATGACGGTCTCAGTGCAGAGTCAGCAATACAGTTCTAATATAATATAATAGAGAGGGGTCAGGCTGCAGACTTGCACTCTCAGACACTTGTGCTTCCGCTAGTGACAACACTTAAAGTCTTTTTTATTTTATATTTTATTCTACTTATTGGATACTTCTTGTTTGAATCTCTCAACATTCGTTTTTTTTTTCTCTTGTGTAGGTATCATTGACTGGAAGTCTGTCAGTCCAGATGTGAGGAAGACATACAGAGTGGCTGTAGATACTGTGGTCTTGGAAAGAAGGGGGTCTTCACAGCTTTCTATTCAGACAAAGAGTTTGCTGGATTCTGTTCTGTGGACTGCTACTACAGAATGAATGAATGAATGAATGAGTGGTTTATCTATCTATCTATCTATCTATCTATCTATCTATCTATCTATCTATCTATCTATCTATCTATCTATCTATCTATCTATCTATCTATCTATCTATCTATCCATCTATCCATCCATCTATCTATCTTTTACTTGAATTGGCGACTGAAACTGAAAGCGAAATAAATGTTTTAGTGGATAAAGCTGTCTGTTTGCTTAATTGGTTAATGTCAGGTAACATAAGGTTACTAAACTTCTGACTAATTTTTAAATTTGATTATTTAGTGGTTTTGTCAACTATATATTTTTCTCTATCAGGCAAAACAGTTTTTAGGGTAACACTTTACAATAAGGTTTCATTTGTTGACATTGATGTGTTAACTAACATTAACTATGAGCAATACATTTGATACAGTATTTATTAAACTTTGTTATTTAATAAAATTCCAGCTGTTCATTGTTTAGTTTATGCACTGTGAAGTGAACAAGAACAATGTTAACAAATACAACTTTTGACTTTAACTTAAGAACAGCTAGTGCGATGCTAAGAGACGTTTGTATTCTCGAAAAACAGTTGTAATTTGTTTTTGATTATTAATAAATCAAGACATAAACTTGCGGTGGTGATGACGTCAGTAACCCGCGCCATGCAGAAGTTTTGAAGGTACTTTCAAAAGTAATTTAAAATAATATTCTTAATATCATTAACGCCGTTTTTACCTTGCAAGAATTTAATTTGGTTTTATAAGATTATATTGAATTTATTGCTTCATTTTAATCTGTAGGCGATAAAGAATATGGCTCGCCAGGTTTTTTTATTTTTATTTTATTTTTTACAGCCAACTTTTTACAGTAACAATTATGATCTCTAATCATAATTGTTACAAGTAACAATTCAATTAGAGAGCTCTGTAATTCAATTATAGAGCTCTATAATCAAATTGTTACTAGTAAGAATTCAATTGTAATTGTTACTAGTAAGAATTCAATTAGAGAGCTCTATAATCCCAATTGTTACTAGTAACAATTGAATTACAGAGCTCTATAATTAAAAAATGAATGGAAGTCAATGGAGACATATGACTTGTAATAAATCAATTGTAGAGCTCTCTAATTGGAATTGTTACTAGTAACAATTGAATTAGAGAGTTCTATAATCATAATTGTTACTAGTAAAAATTGAATTATAGAGCTCTGTAATTTTAATTGTTACTAGTACAAATTTAATTGTAGAGCTCTATAATTGTTATTGTTACTAGTAAAAACCGAACTAGAGAGCTCTACAATCATAATTGTTACTAGTAAAAATTGAATTACAGAGCTCTATAATTGTAATTGTTACTAGTACAAATTAAATTATAGAGCTCTTTAATTTAATTATTACTAGTAAAAATATAATTATGACGAGTAACGCTGGAACATTTTTATGCTGAAACGGCCTTCCATGTTGTTCAACAGTTTGCCAGGTCTTCTTAGCTAAATGGAAGCCCTACTTAAAGAGGTTGTTCCAAATTATTAAGCAAGTCACAGTTCTCATGAAATATGGTAGGGCTGGACAATATATCGAATGATATGATCATGTGCATCTCGTCAGTAAAGCCGGTTCCATGATTAGCGGTAAATCCCCATCACCTGCTTTCAAATGGAGCTGCACTTAATACACAGAGCCGTAGTTCACTGAGAAGCTACGCTATATCGAGTTCATTATTGAAGATAAAATACGGTGAGGAAAAAATACGGTGAGGAAAAAAGATCTTTCTGAAGATGAAAAGTATGAAAAAATGCAATGTCTTGCAAAAGACATCAAAACAAACAATATTTTGTGAAAAGCAAATAGAGATTATTGAACTGTCAAAAGATTTGTGAGTGACTTAGAGCACAGAAGATCTTGGTCAGATAAAGATTTATTAAGGAAAGTTTCTGTCAAACAAATTAAATGTATTGTCATACTGTCGTGTCTCGGGGCTGATAATGAATTTCTTCAGTCAGATTAATAAGGACTCGGGAGACGGAGTTCCACATGTCGGAATATAGACTTTATTACTCAAAGCAACAAAGCCGAGATGACGGGCACCGCATCTGAATTTTCTGTCTGCCCGTGCACTCGTTTTATACCTTTATCTCTATACCTTATTAGGTAGTTCCGGTTTTTAATTGGCACTGCCTGCCTGCCCGTTTTTCCACCCCTTATCACTATATTTTTCTTAATGGTGGAATTCGGCCAAATCAACAATCTCTCCCCTATTGGTTGGCTATGGTCACGTGAGACATCCCCCCCAAGTCTGTTTACTACTGATGTCAGCATTTGGAAATCACCCAAAGTTCACTGGGTTATTGTAGCTCACAGGTGCATTTCAGAGGTTAGTTTAGTTCACAGATACAACTTAGTGGAATATAACCAGGACCTCCCAGTGGGAGGTCTTTTATGTGTCCAATCCTGTTCAACACTACTAGTACTGCCCAATGGGAGGGCCTTTATACATCCGACCCTCTTTATGACATCCAGTATTTGGGAATAACTCAGCATATTAATCAGTATATTGCTTTCTTACATAATTATGCATAATATTAGAAGTAAGATAATACCATATTGAGTAAATAACATAGAATAACACAATTGTATTGAGTAATACCATAGAATAACACAATAATACCAGCTGTAAAAAGGTCACTGCTGAGCAGCAGACTGGTGTTTGAAGCTACTGGAGTCTCAAGATCCTCTCCATGCAGACTGACAGTTGTGTGTAAAGCTGCGTTTCAGTCATTACTAACCAAACCTCACAAAGAGAAACCTGCACAGTGGCTGTAGAAACACATTTTCAAACTGTTTAGCACAATGGTATTTATGCAGCATGGGATATTGTGTTATCCTGCATGAAAATCCTTTTATTTCAGAGAGCACTATTCTTCATTTTATACCACAGCAGAAAATGATCAGTTAGTAAAGTGTTACTAATTATTTAACATGACACTTTTCAGAATGTCAGAGCAGCTCTGGTCTTGGAGAGCCACTGTCACGCAGAGTTTAGCTCCAACCCTAAAAAACCCCCTCCTCCATTTAGCTTTCTAATAACCCTGAGTAATTTGGATGCAGTTGTTTACTCACCAACTCTGTGTTTCTGTATGAGACTGACACCTAGTGGACATTTTAGTATGTACTGACACGCCTGTTTTGCACACGTCTCTCAAACACAGAACCAGGAAACTGAAACTGATCTGCTGTTGAGCTGTTGTTTGTGTGTCTGTATTCCTGTAGACAGTGAAATGGCTGAAGCCAGTGTTTTTTCAGTGGAGCAGTTCAGCTGTCCAGTGTGTCTGGATCTCCTGAAAGGATCCTGTTACTATACATTGTGTACACAGTTACTGTATGAGCTGCATTACAGACTGCTGGGATCAAGAGGATCAGAAGAGAGTCTACAGCTGCCCTCAGTGCAGACAGACCTTCAGTCCAAGACCTGCTTTAGGAAAAAACCACCATGCTGGCTGAAGTGGTGGAGAAACTGAAGAAGACCAAACTAAAAGCTGCTGTTCCTGCTGGACCTGGAGACGTGGAGTGTGACATCTGTACTGGAAGAAAACACAAAGCTGTCAAGTCCTGTCTGGTGTGTCTGGAGTCTTACTGTCAAACTCACTTTGAGCGTCATGAAGAGTTTCGTTCAGGAAAGAGACACAAAGTGATTGATGCCACTGGACGACTGCAGCAGATGATCTGCCAGAAACATGAGAAGCTTCTGGAGGTTTTCTGTCGTACTGACCAGCAATGTGTTTGCATGCTGTGTGCAATGGATGAACATAAAAACCATGAGACTGTATCAACTGCAGCAGAGAGGACAGAAAAAGAGGTATGAACTGAAACACACTGATGTATTAATGCTGACACTTCAAGTGTTTCTCCTCACTGCAGTATCCAGCTGTATCATGAGTGCATCATGTGATCTACTCTCACATTGGGAGTTACTACATGACACCTCTGTGCATTAGAGCATGAGCTGAACTTTACTCACCTTTGTCACATCGCTCAAGATTTCTACTATAACTGTACATGCATCAGTTGCATCAAGAATAATGATGATAGCAAACATATGCCCCTTTTTTTTCTAATTAAACAGACAAAATTTTACATTATCTTGTGATAGCTTTGCACTTAAAAATAAAGGTGCTTCACGATGCCATAGAAGAACCTTTATTGTCTAAATTGTTCCATTAAAAAAAAAAAAAAAAAAAAAAAAAAAAACTTTTTTCTTCTGAAGAACCTTTCTGTTTCACAACAGGTTCTTTGTGGCGAAAGAAGGTTCTTCAGATTTTAAAAAGGCAAGAAAGAGATGTTTCTTTATCCTTTGACTGAATGGTTCTTTGTGGAACAAAAAATGTTTTTTCTATGGCATCGCTGTAAAGAAACTTTTAAGCACCTTTATTTTTAAGAGTGTATTTAATACTGTGAGATTTGTTGTTTTTAATTTCTCCTCCAGAAACACTTGAACGAGACACAAAGTGAAATCCAGCAGAGAATCCAGCAGAGACAGAAAGATCTTGAGCAGCTGAGAGAGGCTGTGGAGTCTCATAAGGTGAGTTTGTCACATTAAGATGGCTGCGAGGGCAGACGTGTGTGTGTAGCAGCGCAGCCCTTGTCTGCTTTAAACTTTATAATATAAGCTCCTTTCGACTCTTGAGTGCAGATATGGCACAATAAAAGAGCGACCACTGCATAAAGCTAAAAACTGGTGCGTTTATTGTGGACAACTAAGATAAAATCAAGTAGTTTGGTGACCTAATTAATCAAGACTGAAGTGCGCGCACCTGTTACGGCAAAACACTGCAATAATGGCAGGGGGAAAATCCGATCACAATGGAAACGTTGTGGGAAAGACTCCATCTAAACCAAAATGAACTTCTGCAGAGACTCACAGCAGTGGAGCAACAGATGATGCAAATGAATGGTTCGATGAATGCACTAAATGAACAGATCGCTGAAGTGCAAATGCGTGTGAGCGCTGCTGAGGATAACCTGGAAAGTACTGACAGTAAGGTGCAGGTTTTGGCCAAACGAGTGGAAGTGTTGGAAGCAAAGGCTGAATATATGGAGAACAAAAGCCGACAGAACAACGTGGTTATTTTCGGAATATCGGAGGGTGAAGAGAGGAGCGACCCTGTGGCGTTTGTTCAACAATTTCTGATGGAGACGTTGAATCTGCCACGGGACAACCTGCACATCGAGAGAGCGCATCGCATTCCTACCCACGTTTCTGCTGCTACTGCTGCTGGTAAAAGACCAAGGCCGATCATCGCCAAGTTCGGGAATTATCTGCACAAGGCAAAGGTGATGAAACTTGCCCGGGAGAAGGGGACACTACTCTACAAAGACACCAGAGCGTTCATCTATCAAGATTTCAGCGCTGCGGTGCAGAAGAAGCGTCAACTGTTTGTTCCGGTAAAAAGTAAATTATACGCTGCTGGAATAAGGTATGCAATGATATTTCCCGCTATACTTTCTGTCGACTTCATGGGAGTACGAAAGCGATTCGAGACTCCTTTAGACGCGCAGAAATGTCTCGATGACTTGGATAAATCTAGCGCCTCCTCCATGACTTCATAACTCTGACATGTATTGCGTCTCTAATGGTCGCTCAAAGAGGCCTAGCAGCCTTCTGTAGGTATGTGTTTTTTTTTTTTTTTTTTTTTTTTTTTACATGAATGTCTGTGTATGAACTAAAAATATAGGAGCGATTTTCTTTTTATTTATCTCTGTTATTAAAGCAGACAAGACCACTCTGGGTAAGGTTTAAATATGGCTAATACCAGCCTTGTGTGGTCTGGTATTATGGCCAATATTTTGGGTTTTTTTTTTTTTTTTTTTTTTTTTTTTTTTTTGTTAAATACCAAAGGGGATCCATCATTATTGTTGTGTATAATACTTTGCATATTGGGGAAATTATTAGATATTTTATGCCTATGATGTAATGGCTTTACCAGTAAATTTTTGTTCATTTAATATTAAAGGGTGTAAAAATCCAGTCAAACGGAATAGGATAATTACATTTCTGAGAAAGGAGAATGTTTCAGTTGCAATGTTGTAGGAGACACATTTGACCGAAAATGAACATAAAAAAATTAGAAAAGACTGGGTTGGACATGTGTACTCTTCCTCATTTAATAGTAAAAGCAGAGGGGTGGCGATACTGGTGCATAAAAAATTGCCCATTAATATCAATCATGTTGAAATTGATGAAAGAGGTTGCTATGTTTTGTTGCATGGGGTTTTATATGGAGAGAAAGTCACTATCCTAAATGTATATGCTGCCCCTGACCTCGATCCTACATTCTTTACTAAACTGACTGATTTACTGTTTAAGTATCACTGTCCTTATATGATTGTTGGTGGAGATTGGAATTGTGTAATGAATAATACTTTAGATAAAGCGAGCTCTGCAACAAATGGTTGATGAGGTTGATTTAGTTGACGTATGGAGACATATGCACCCTGGAGAGAAGGACTATACTTTTTTTTCAAATCCTCATAAAACATATACAAGAATTTATTTTTTTTTTGATTTTTTTTATGGTTATTTTGGAATTAATAAAACAAAGCACCATTGGAAATATACATTTGTCGGATCATGCCCCAATTAAAATTGAGGTTGCATTTAATTGTTTATACAAGAATAAAAATATATGGCAGTGTAATAGATCAATATTATCTGATTTTAATTTCTGTAACAAAACTAAAACAAATTTAATGCATTTTCTAGAAATTAATGATAACGATGATACTGATCCGGCAAATGTATGGGAAACAACAAAAGCCTATCTTCGAGGCTTGATGATTTCATACTGTGTTGCTAAGAAAAAGAAAATTATTTATGAACAAAAAAGACTAGAGTCAAAATTACAAGAGGCTGAGACTAAACATAAGCATAGTCTTTCCGTTGAAAGCTGGGATCAGGTTATGGCTGCGAAAACTGCACTCAATTCATTGGAAATTCAAAAAACAGAAAGAGAATTATTTTTACAAAAGTATAAACAGTATGATAGTCATAGATCTGCAAAATATTTAGCAAGCTTAATTAATATTAAAAAACGTAAGTCTGCAATATCCAAAATAAGAGATGAAAGTGGTAAATTGGTTTATACATCACGGGAAATAACAAACGTGTTTAAAGGATTCTTTGGAGATTTGTACAAATCTGAGAATACAGATAATGAAAGGGATATGACTTTGTTTTTTCAGAAGCTTAAGTTACCTAAACTTGATAATCTGTCACTTGGTGCTAAAATTACAGTCGATGATGTGAAAAAGACAATAAATTCTCTAAAGAATGGAAAAGCATGTGGTCCAGATGGTTTTCCAGCAGAGGTCTACAAAACCTTTGTGGACATCTTAGCTCCTTTACTTACAAGAATGTTTCAGTATGCTTATGATGAGAAGAAATTGCCAAAGACAATGCAGCAATCTATTATTTCATTAATACCAAAAGAAAGAAGAAAATCCTGCATTATATAGACCATTATCAATTCAAAATACAGATTCAAAGATTTTAGCAAGTGTCTTGGCAATGCGATTAAATAATGTGATACATAAATTAGTCTCTAGCGATCAAACAGGCTTCATTAAGATGCGTCAGTCTAGCGCCAATGTAAGACGACTGCTTGGGATATTACAGTATGTAGCATATAAAAAAGAAAAGGCAGTGGTCATTGCATTGGACGCAGAAAAAGCTTTTGATCGCGTTGAATGGAAGTATTTATTTAGAGTTTTAAAAGAATTTTCATTTAATGAAAGTTTCATTAACTGGATTAAATTATTGTATACAAATCCCCAGGCAGCTCTTTTGATTAATGGAACTATATCTGAGGCATTCTCGTTGGAAAGAGGAACAAAACAAGGATGCCCTTTGTCCCCCCTCTTATTTAACTTGGTTATTGAGCCATTGGCGGTATCAATAAGAATGAGTGAGGAGATAGAGGGCATTGAAACAGAGAGCAGTTCCCACAAGATATCACTTTATGCCGATGATGTACTTCTATTTTTGAAGAATCCTAACAAATCTATCCCTTTACTAAATAAAAATGATTGAAAAACTTCAGTAAGTTTTCAGGATATAAAATAAACTACGAAAAATCCTTAGCTTTCCCGCTTGGCGCTTGGCGATCGAATAAGCTCATTAAGCTATCAACCTTTTAAAGTGACCACAAAAGGATTTAAATATCTTGGTATATATTTTAGTACAGATCATTCAAATCTGATAAAACATAATCTTTTACCTGTAATAGCAAAAATAAAAACTGACCTTCTAAGATGGACTAATCTTTCATTATCTTTATTGGACCGCATAGCCATAATCAAGATGAATGTTCTCCCTCGCCTGTTGTATATTATCCAAATGCTGCCTATTTATATTCCATCCAAAATATTTACAAAAATACACAGTGCGGTAGGAGTATTTGTGTGGAATAACAAAAGGCCAAGGATGGAATTTCGAAAGCTTCAACTACCAATTAAAAAAGGAGGACTTGGCATCCCAAATTTTAAATTTTATCATTGGGCTGCACAACTAAAATTTATGTCAGAGTGGATTAAAAAAAAGTCTTTTTTGCTTTCCAGATTTGGAAGGTATAGGTTTGGATAGGGTTCAATTAGAACACCTTCCGTTTATATGTTTCACAAAAATATATACCAAGATTAAGAAAAATTATATATTGAAAAATATCTGTAAATCTCTCAATGCTGTTCGTAAATATTTTGGGCATGGCAAATACTCATTGTTGGCTCCTATTGCTAATAATCCAGATTTTAGACATACCTGTATCGATGCTGGTTTTAATGAGTGGAGAGAAGCTGGTATCACAAGAATATTAGATGTTTACGCAGACGATGTTCTTAAGTTTTTCCAACAATTACAGTATGAGTTTAATATTTCCCAAGTCCACTTCTTTCGATATTTACAAATGAGAAGTTACCTTAGTTCTATCGAATATTATAAACAAGGTGGGAAAATGAATGTGCTTGATAGCATTTTATTAAAGGCAGCTGCACTGAAAAGTAAAACAATTACATATATTTATGACCAAGTTACAGCAAATAATAAAGGTTCAATAAATATTAAACAAAGTTGGGAACTTGATTTTGGTGTTATACTGGAAGACCAGATATGGAGCAAAGTATTAGATCATGCAAGACAAATTACCAAATCGAACAAATCATATGAAGTACAATATAAAATTATTAACAAGCT
The DNA here is from genome assembly GCF_018340385.1 of Cyprinus carpio. NCBI lineage: Eukaryota > Metazoa > Chordata > Actinopteri > Cypriniformes > Cyprinidae > Cyprinus > Cyprinus carpio. The sequence goes on from NC_056615.1 coordinate 2,130,728, forward strand.
GCATGTGACTCCTTTAACTCGAAGTAGATATGACACATGTACAAAATTTTGTTTGAAGTGTAAAAGGGAAACTGGAACTTATTTCCACTTAATATGGACCTGTCCTTTAATTGCATCATTCTGGTCTTCGGTTGTTCAGGAAATTGAAAGATCTTTTGGGATTTAAAGTACCACTGGATCCCAGATTGTGTATCCTTGGTGTAAACAACTGTGTACCGGAAACAAAAACAACGTCTATAATGCTTTATGCTGCTCGCCTTTCCATACTTCATGTTTGGATTGAACAACACCCTCCTACTGTAACGCTTTGGTGTGAAAAACTCTTGGCACTGTTACCATACGAAAGACGGCATAATGTACTGGATGGAACTCTGGATACTTTTGTAAATGATTGGTTTCCCCTTAAAGATTATTTTGGATGTGATTGGCAAGCAATGACATGTATCAATATGGATTGAAGGTTATTATTATTTTTTTTATTTTTTTTTTACAAGTTCTTTTGTACTTTTTTCTGTATATGGTAAGAAGAAAATATGAAAATAAACAGTTAAAAAAAAAAGGTGAGTTTGGAGAAGAGAAGTTTGAGACTCAGTTTGCTCCTCTTTCAGTCCCACTGAAGCCGCTGTGAGGGAAGCAGTAAGAGCTGATTGTGATGTGTGTCTAACAGCGCTCTGCACAGACAGCAGTGGAGGACAGTGAGAGGATCTTTACTGAGCTCATCCGCTCCATTGAGAGAAGCCGCTCTGAGGTGACACAGCGGATCAGAGATCAGGAGAAGACTGCAGTGAGTCGAGCTGAAGGACAAATGGAGCGACTGGAGCAGGAGATTGAAGATCTGAAGAAGAGAAACACTGAGCTGGAGCAGCTTTCACACACAGAAGATCACATCCATTTCCTGCAGGTAACAGAGATCTTTGGGGGGGGGGATATCTGCTGTTATTACGTTGGACTAAATTTACAGTCTTTAATGAACTGACAGATTATTTGAACCACACTGCAGACCTGCCAACCTATATTTTACATAGGCCTAGTGGGTAATCTGCGTAAAAATAACTTTCAGTCAGTGGAGCAAAGCTTCGTTTCACCGTCTAAGTGGACGTTCCTATAAGGGTGTGACGTTACATGAAAACTATCAATAGCACTAAATAATAACCAATCCATAAAAGTAATAATTCTCTCAAAATAAATTTGAAGTAGACGTATGATAATCTGTTTTTATACAAGTTTTTTTTTTTTTAAATAGCATTTTAAATGTTATATGATATATATATATATATATCATATAATCATTTGAAAATGGATTAAAAATAGTGTAAAATAATCATACTTATACAGGTGCATCTCAATAAATTAGAATGTCGTGGAAAAGTTGATTTCAGTAATTCAACTCAAATTTATAGTGTATTAAATAAATTTAGTGCACACAGGCTGAAGTAGTTTAAGTCTTTGGTTCTTTTAATTGTGATGATTTTGGCTCACATTTAACAAAAACCCAACAAATTGGAATTCTTCATAAGACCAATAAAAAAAAAACATTTTTAGTGAATTGTTGGCCTTCTGGAAAGTAGGTTCATTTACTGTACATGTACTCAATACTTGGTAGGGGCTCCTTTTGCTTTAATTACTGCCTCAGTTCGGCGTGGCATGGAGGTGATCAGTTTGTGCCACTGCTGAGGTGGTATGGAAGCCCAACTTTCTTTGACAGTGGCCTTCAGCTCATCTGCATTTTTTTGGTCTCTTGTTTCTCATTTTCCTCTTGACAATACCCCATAGATTCTCTATGGGGTTCAGGTCTGGTGAGTTTGCTGGCCAGTCAAGCACACCAACACCATGGTCATTTAACCAACTTTTGGTGCTTTTGGCAGTGTGGGCATGTGCCAAATCCTGCTGGAAAATGAAATCAGCATCTTCAAAAAGCTGGTCAGAAGAAGGAATAATGAAGTGCTCCAAAATTTCTTGGTAAACGGGTGCAGTGACTTTGGTTTTCAAAAAACACAGTGGACCAGCACCAGCAGATGACATTGCACCCCAAATCATCACAGACTGTGGAAACTTAACACTGGACTTCTAGCAACTTGGGCTATGAGCTTCTCCGCCCTTCCTCCAGACTCTAGGACCTTGGTTTCCAAATGAAATACAAAACTTGCTCTCATCTGAAAAGAGGACTTTGGACCACTGTCCAGTCCAGTTATTCTTCTCCTTAGCCCAGGTAAGATGCCTCTGACATTGTCTGTGCTTCAGGAGTGGCTTAACAAGAGGAATTCAACAAGAGGAATACGACAACTGTAGCCAAATTCCTTGACACGTCTGTGTGTGGTGGCTCTTGATGCCTTGACCCCAGCCTCAGTCCATTCCTTCTGAAGTTCACTCAAATTCTTGAACCGATTTTGCTTGACGATCTTCATAAGGCTGTGGTTCTCTCGGTTGGTTGTGCATCTTTTTCTTCCACACTTTTTCCTTCCACTCAACTTTCTGTTAACATGCTTGGATACAGCATTCCCTGAACAGCCAGCTTCTTTGGCAATGAATGTTTGTGGCTTACCCTCCTTGTGAAGGGTGTCAATGATTGTCTTTTGGACGACTGTTAGATCAGCAGTCTTCCCCATGATTGTGTAGCCTAGTGAAACTGAGAGACCATTTTGAAGGCTCAGGAAACCTTTGCAGGTGTTCTCCTTCTCCAAAGTGAATCACATTTTTGAGGGCCTAAACATGTTCCAAAACTCACGAAGCTTTGCACACGCATCAGAACTGGTGAAAATCTGATATAGGTTTCAGAAGTGGGTGTGGCAAAATGGCTCAATAGCGCCACCTGTAATATTTCAATGGAGTGCGCTTCGAGCTATGTTTTACGTGCATGCATGAAAATCGGTACACACATGTAGCACACCATTACCTACAAAAAAATCTCTTGGTACAAAATCCAAAACCCTACAGGAAGTACGTTATTTTGTTTTACTTGTACGATGTTTGTGCAGTTATTGCCATTTCCATGCCTCGTACTTTGATGAACTCCTCCTACAGTTTTAATCGGATCATCTTCAAATTTGGTGAGGGTCATCATAAGACCTTTGTGACGTTAAATTGCGAAGATTTTGAGTTTTCGGCAAGGGGCGTGTCCCTGGCGGCCTGACAAATTTGATGTTTCGCCATGAAACAGGAAGTTGCTGTAACTCAGGCAAGCAATGTCCGATCTGCCCCAAACATCACATGTTTGATAGGTGTCCTGCTCTGAACAAACACCCATGCCCAAATTCAATTATAGTCATAGTGCCACCTGCTGACAACAGGAAGTGACATTTTTTTACACTGTTATGCACTAGTAGCAACACAGTAAAATATGCCATTGTGTGCTTAACATGCTAGAAATATTCTCAAACATGCTAGCAACACTTACTAAGTGCTAAAGCATGCTATTAATACTATGAAACAGGAAGTTGTTATAATTCAGGCAAGCAATGTCCGATCTGCCCCAAACTTCACACGTGTGATAGGTGTTATGTCCTGAACAAACGCCCATGCCCAAATTCAGTTATAGTCATGGCGCCACCTGCTGGTAACATGAAGTGACATGGTTAACACTGTTATGGACTCCTAGGAACATATTAAAAAGTGTCAGCAAGTGCTAAATACACTGGCAACATGCTAAATACATGCTAGCAACACTTAGCTAAGTGCTAAAGCATGCTATTAATGCAGTGAAACAGGACGTTACTGTAACTCAGGCATGCAGTGTCCAATCTGCCCCAAATTTGTAAGTCGCTTTGGATAAAAGCGTCTGCTAAATGATTCAATGTAAATGTAAATTTAACAAGTTTGATAAGAGTCCTGTTCTGAACACACCTACATGCCCGTATTCAATTATGGTCATAGCACCACCTGCTGGCAACAGGAAGTGACATGATTAACACTGTTATGGACTCCTAGCAACATAATAAAAAGCATCAGGAAGTGCTTAAAACACTGGCAACATGCTAGAAACATACTAAAACATGCTAGCAAAACTTACTAAGTGCTAAAGCATGCTATTAATACTATGAAACAGGAAGTTGTTATAACTCACGCATACAATGCCCAATCTGCCTCAAACGTCACACTTTTATAAGAGTCCTGGCCTGAATACATCTAAATGCCATAGTGATTTACAGTCATAGCACCACCTGCTGGCAACAGGAAATTACTTGTTTTATACTAACTTAAACATGCAATGTCCGATCTGCCCTAAACTTCACATGTTTGGTAACAGTCCTGGCCTGAAGACATCTACATGCCAATATTCAGTTATAATCATAGTAGGGCTGTCACAAAATTAGATTTTTCATATCAAGGTTATTTTGGCCATAAGAATTCAAGATATCAATATATCGTGTTATCCATAGAAACCTTGGGGAGGAAAAGATATCAGTCAAATTATTTTTTTACTTTGTTTATTGAGTTTTTCTTTTCACCCAACAACCGTAAGGATTATGATAAACGCAGGGCACAAGACTCTGGCTTTCTCCGTCTTCTTTGACGCTCCTATGAAATAACAAGAGAGAAAATACTGTCAAGTTCAACAGTATGATGAATAAATATTAATGGTAACACTTTACGATAAGATGTCATTTGTCAACATTGATGTATTAATTAACATGAATGAACAATGAACAATACATTTATTACACGATTTATTCATCTTTGTTAATGTTAATAAAAGAGTCATTCATTGTTCATGTTAGTTCACAGTGCATTAATGTTTACAAACACAACTTGTGATTTTAATAATGCATTAGTAAATGCTGAAATTAACACAAACTAAGATTAATAAATGCCGTGGAAATATTCATTATTATTTATGTTATTTATATATGTTAACTAATGTACTGTAATTAACTAATGTTAACTAATGAACCTTACTGAAGAATGACCGCAGATGAGGCATTAAGTACATGGTACAAGTGCCATGACATTAAGTGCATAACATGTAAAGTGCATTAAATGTAGCAATGTGGTCTCTCTGTTTTTCAAGATCAGTTTCAATCATGTAACTCTTAATAGATTTGAACAAAGAAATGGAGTATTACTACGCACAGGCTGTATTGATTTCAAATACAAAAATAAGACCACTAAAGAAAATGCGGTACTTTTTAAAATAATCACCCTTTACTTAAATATATGAACACAGAAAACCGCTGTTAACAGGTTAATATAATGTTTCTCATTCTATGACTAGTAAAATAATGAAAAAAGAAACACGGCTCTCCTCGGAATAGCTGCGAGCGCTGCGTCTTCCTCTGTGTGACGTGTCAGTGTTAAGGCACAATAGTGGCGATGGAATATTGGCTAATATATATATATATATATATATATGCGGTTATATATAATATATATATATATATTGCGGTTATCGCTAATATATATATATATATAATGCGGTTTATCGTCACACACTAAATTAACACGATATCGATAATTGTTGCTTTGATTATCATGGTTATCGTCAATACCCGTATATCGCGCCACCTTTTGGCAGCAGGAAATTTGGCACAAATATTTACTATTTTATAAGCATATTGCCACACGTTCGCTGTTCTCCTATGGCCACCGGGTGGTGGTGAGCCCGGGTGCAAGGACCCTTTCATTGCTGCTTGTAGCTTTAATTATTTTTATTTTTTTTCAAATAAATTCTAGGGAACACTTATTTTACATACAGCACACAATGGAAATTACATGAATATGACAGTGGGCAAATGCATAAAGCGCAGCATAACTTGAAATCAGGAGTTTAAAGTTTGTCGATCACGCGTCTTCAGTGAAGCTGAACTCTCCTCCTGTCCATTTACATTTACATTTAGTCATTTAGCAGATTCTTTTATCCAAAGTGACTAACAAATGAGGACAATGGAAGCAATCAAAATCAACAAAAGAGCAATGATATACAAGTGCTATAACAAGTCTCAGTTAGCTTAACACAGTACACGTAGCAAAGGCTTTTAAATAATATAATAAATAAATAGAAAACAGATAGAATAGAAACAGAATAGAGCAAGCTAGTGTTAGGTCTTTTTTGCTATTGTTAATTGTATAATAAATGACAAGAAAACCGACAGAATACAAAAAGATTAAAAAGCTTTTTTTAAAGAATAGAATTAGAATAGTGAGTGCTAAAGTTAGACGGTCAAATAAAGATGGAAGAAATGTGTTTTTAGCCGATTCTTGAAGTAGGCTAAGGACTCAGCTGCTCGGACTGAGTTGGGCAGGTTATTCCACCAGGAGGGAACATTTAATTTAAAGTCCGTAAAAGTGACTTTGTGCTTCTTTGGGATGGCACAATCAAGCGACGTTCACTTGTAGAACGCAAGCTTCTAGAGGGCACATAAGTCTGAAGCAATGAATTTAGGAAAAGGGGTGCAGAGCCAGTGGTGGTTTTGTAGGCAAACATCAATGCCTTGAATTTTATGCAAGCAGCTATTGGTAGCCAGTGCAAATTGATAAACAGAGGTGTGACATGCATTCTTTTCAGCTCATTAAAAATTAATCTTGCTGCCACTTACTGGATTAATTCTAAAGGTTTGATAGAACTGGCTGGAAGACCTGCCAAGAGAGCATTGCAATAGTCCAGCCTGGACAGAACAAGAGCTTGAACAAGAAGTTGTGCAGCATGTTCTGAAAGAAAAGGCCTGATCTTCTTGATGTTGAATAAAGCAAATCTGCAGGACCGGACAGTTTTAGCATTGTGGTCTAAGAAAGTCAGCTGATCATCAATCATTACTCCAAGGTTTCGGGCTGTTTTTGAAGGAGTTATGGTTGATGTGCCTAACTGGATGGTGAATTTGTGATTAAACGATGGGTTTGCTGGAACCACAAGCAGTTCTGTCTTGGCAAGGTTGAGTTGAAGGTGATGGTCCTTCATCTAGCAAGAAATTTCTGTTAGACATGCTGAGATGCGAGCAGCTACCGTCAGATCATCAGGATGGAATGAGAGGTAGAGTTGAGTGTCATCAGCATAGCAGTGGTATGAAAAGCCATGTTTCTAAAATGACAGTACCTAATGATGCCATGTAGACAGAGAAGAGAAGTGGTCCAAGAACTGAGCACTGAGGCACCCCAGTAGTTACTTGGATACCTCACCTCTCCAAGATACTTTGAAGGACATATCTGAGAGGTAAGACTCAAATCACTGGAGTGCGGTTCCTGAGATGCCCTTTGCCAATAGAGTTGATAGGAGGATCTGGTGGTTAACTTTGTCAAAAGCAGCAGATAGATCAAGCAAGATAAGTATTGCAGATTTGTTTTCAGCTCTTGCCAGTCTTAGGGCTTCAACAACTGAGAGCAAGACAGTCTCATTCTCCACTTCTGAAGCCAGATTGGTTGCTGTCAAGGAGGTTGTTCTGTGTGAGAAAGGCAGAGACTTGGTTGAAAACAGCTTGTTTAATTGTTTTTGCAATGAAAGGAAGAAGGGAAACTGTAGTTCTCTAAAAGAGATGGGTTGAGGGTGGGTTTCTTAAGTAGTCGAGTTATACGAGCCTGTCTAAATGTTGAGGGAAAAACACCAGTGTGGAGGGATATGTTAATGATGTGAGTGAGTGCAGGTACAACTGCAGGAGAAATGGCTTGAAGGAGATGAGATGGAATAGGATCAAGCAGACAAGTAGTAGGATGATTAGAAAGGATGAGTTTTTTGGATTCTTCTTCATAGGGTGGTGAGGAGGATGTTGTTGATTGTTTTTTTTTTGGCAGGATGTTCTTGATGGATTTTGGTGTGGAAAATTATGCACTGATGTTTTTAATTTTATTAATGAAAAACGAGGCAAAGTCGTCAGCTATTAGAGTTGATGCAGGAGGGGGAGGAGGAGGACAAAGGAGTGAGGAAAATGTTTTAAAAAGCATGCGAGAGTTAGACAAATTGTTAATTTTGTTATGGTAGTATGTCCTTTTAGCAGTGGAGACATTAGAAGAGAAGGAAGAGACGAGTGACTCATGCACGTTGAGGTCAGTAGTATTTTTGGATTTGCGCCACATCCTTATTTAGCAGCTCTAAGCTTAGAATGATGTTCGCGTAGAACATCAGATAACCAAGGGGCAGAAGGGATGGTACGGGCTGGTGTGGGCAGGTGCCAAATCCTGCTGGAAAATGAAACCAGCATCTTCAAAAAGCTGGTCAGCAGAAGGAAGAATGAAGTGCTCCAAAATTTCTTGGTAAACGGTTGCAGTGACTTTGGTTTTCAAAAAACACAATGGACCAACACCAGCAGATGACATTGCTTCCCAAATCATCACAGACTGTGGAAACTTAACACTGGACTTTGGCTATGAGCTTCTCCACCCTTCCTCCAGACTCTAGGACCTTGGTTTCCAAATGAAATACAAAACTTGCTCTCATCTGAAAAGAGGACTTTGCCCCAGTGGGGCAACAGTCCAGTTCTTCTTCTCCTTAGCCCAGGTAAGACGCCTCTGACGTTGTCAGTGTTTCAGGAGTGGCTTAACAAGAGGAATTCAACAACCGTAGCCAAATTCCTTGACACGTCTGTGTGTGGTGGCTCTTGATGCCTTTACCCCAGCCTCAGTCCATTCCTTGTGAAGTTCACTCAAATTCTTGAGTTGATTTTGCTTGACAATCCTCATAAGGCTGCGGTTGTCTGCGGTTGTCATCTTTTCCTTTCATACTGTTTCCTTCCACTCAACTTTCTGTTAACATGCTTAGATACAGCACTCTGTGAACAGCCAGCTTCTTTTGCAATGAATGTTTGTGGCTTACCCTCCTTGTGAAGGGTGTCAATAATTGTCTTCTGGACAACTGTCAGATCAGCAGTCTTCCCCATGATTGTGTAGCCTAGTGAACCAAACTGAGAGACCATTTTAAAGGCTCAGGAAACCTTTGGAGGTGTTTTGAGTTAATTAGCTGATTGACGTGTCACCATATTCTAATTTGTTGAGGTTTTTGTTAAATGTGAGACAAAATCATTACAATTAAAAGTGTATTGAATTTATTTAATACACAAGTTTCACAATTTGAGTTGAATTACTGAAAGAAATGAACTTTTCCACGACATTCTTATTTATTAAGATGCAATAAATCTGCTGGTTTTGGTCCATTGTGTTTTTTGAAAACCAAAGTCACTGCTCCCGTTTACCAAGAAATTTTTGAGCACTTCATTCTTCCTTCTGCTGTCCAGCTTTTTGAAGAGGCTGATTTCATTTTCCAGCAAGATTTGGCACCTGCCCACACTGCCAAAAGCATGAAAAAGTTGGTTAAATGACCATCGTGTTGGTGTGCTTGACTGGCCAGCAAACTCACCTGACCTGAACCCCATAAAAAATCTATGGGGTATTGTCAAGAGGAAAATGAGAAACAAGAGACCAAGAAATGCAGATGACCTGAAGGCCACTGTCAAAGAAACCTGGGCTTCCATACCACCTCAGCAGTGCCAAAAACTGATCACCTCCATGCCTCGCTGAATTGAGGCAGTAATTGAGTACATGTAGAGTAAATGAACATACTTTCCAGAAGGCCAACAATTCACTAAAAAAGTTTATATATATATATATATATATATATAAAAAAGTTTATATATATATATATATATATGTATGTATGTATAATTTTTTTTATTATTTTTTTATTATTATTATTGGTCTTATGAAGTATTCTAAATTGAGCTTGTTTTTGTTAAATGTGAGCCAAAATCATTACAATTAAAAGAAACAAAGATTTAAACTACTCCAGTCGGTGTGCACTGAATTTATTTAATACACAAGTTTCACAATTTGAGTCGAATTACTAAAATAAATTAATTAACTCCATGACATTCTAATTTATTGAGATACTGTACTGTATGTAGTAGACATAATGTTTGCATTTACAGTTCTTAGCAGATTTTTTATTTATTTTATTTTCTGGTTTATTAATTGTTATTCCTGTAGAGTCTTCAGTCTCTCTCAGCTCCTCCTGAATCTACAGAAAACATCTCTGTCAGTTTACTCTTTTCTTTTGATGGTGTGAGAGAATCTCTCTGTCAGCTGAGACACAAACTTGAGGATTTCTGCAAAGAGGAGATGAAAAAGATATCTGGTAAAATATTAAAGATTCATCTGCTCTCTGTAATTAGGCAAACATCATAATATCATAGCAAATCTTAGGGAAATCTATCTGTTATTTCCACAGTCACTCAGAGTAACATTGTTCCCAGGACCAGAGAGGACTTCCTACGATGTAAGTCATTAACAAACATAATTATACACATTAAGATTATTCATCTTGAAGGTTTATTTCTTGGAAGTCAAAGAAAACATGATCAGTTTTGACATTCATTATTATTAATAGGTTATTAAAAAAGTAATCTTGTGGTGAGCGCAATAGCCTTTTGGGCAGCGCTCTGACATACAGTACAGAGCATCTGTGCCTCAAGTTTAAGTCGTTAAGTTGAGTTATTTCTAGCTCTAGCTCGAATAAGTCCAGCCATTCTCCTCTGACCTTTGGTATTTTTGCCCACAGAACTGCCACTCACTTGATATTTTCTCTTTTTTGGACCTTTCTCAGTAGACCCTAGGGATGGTTGTGCCTGGAAATCCCAGTTAGCAGTTTCTGAAATTCTCAGAAGTCAAATCAAATTTCAAACATTTAAATCACACTTCTTCCCCATTCTGATGCTCGGTTTGAACTTCAGCAGATCGTCTTGACCATGTCAATGGTCTTAATGTGTATCAGTCATTCCTCTCTTCCTTCTCTGCAAATGTCTCCACTGCTAAAAGGACAAAGTATCATAACAACATTAACAATTTGTTCCTCCCTCTTTTGTCCTCCTCCTTCTCCTCATTCATCAACTCTAACAGCTGACGACTTTGCCACTGTCTTCATTAATAAAATTAAAACCATCAGTGCACAATTTTCCACACGACAATCTGTCAAGCACATCTTACCAGTAAACATACACTCATTCACATCTTTCTCTTCCCTCTCTGAGGCAGAAGTCTCCTAACTCATCCTTTCTAATCATCCTACTACTTGTCCACTTGATCCTATTCCATCTACTCCTTCAAGCCATTTCTCCTGCAGTTGTACCTGCACTCACTCACATCATTAACACGTCTGTCGGTGACGAGGGATTCACATGTGATAAATGCAGGGAAATAGTTAGGCTGACAGAGAAGATTTCAGAATTAGAGACACGCATCCAAACTTTAATTGAGGACAGTAAGAATGTGAGGGCTCTAGATAACGCTTTGGATGCGTCTAGTTTAGGGAGTCCTGTACATTGTTCGGTTCCGGTAACAGGGCCTTTGCAGCAGGGCAACTGGGTGACTGTGAGGCGGCATAGTCGTGGGTCTAAACACCACTCTTCTGGTCCGATCAAAATATTAAACAGGTTTTCCCCACTCAGTGATGCACCAACTGAGAAACCTGATGAAAGTGCTCTAGTTATTGGCGATTCTATTGTACGGAATGTGAAAATAGAGACACCAGCCACCATAGTCCAATGTTTACCAGGAGCCAGAGCGCCTGACATCTTAGCAAATTTATAAGTGCTGGCTAATGCTAAACGTAAATACAGTAAGATTGTTATTCACGCCGGCGCTAATGATGTTCGACTCCGCCAGTCGGAGATTACTAAAAATAATATTAAAGAGGTGTGTGAACTTGCAAGCATGATGTCAGACACTGTAATATGCTCTGGTCCCCTCCCTGCTTACCGTGGTGATGAGATACAAAGCAGATTGTCATCACTCAATGGCTGGATGTCTAAGTGGTGCCCGCAGAATAACATCACAAAAGACTGCTTTGTAAGTAATCTTCCTGATGTATCCCAATTCCTTAGCATATCCAAAACCTCAGAACAACTTGATCACGTAACAGAAACTATGGACTCTCTCTTTTCTAGCATTTTAAATACAGTTGCTCCTTTACGCTTAAGGAAGGTTAAGGAAAACAGTCTGACACCATGGTATAATCAGAACACTCGCACCCTAAAGAGAGCAGCCAGGAAAATGGAGCGCAGCTGGAGGAAAACAAAACTAGAGGTATTTCGTATTGCTTGGAGGGAAAGTAACCTATCTTACAGAAAAGCATTAAAAACTGCTAAATCTGATTACTTTTCGTCTCTTTTAGAAGAAAACAAACATAACCCCAGGTATTTATTCAATACAGTGGCTAAATTAACCAAAAATTAAAGCATCAACAAGTGTTGACATTTCCCAACATCTCAGCAGTAATGACTTTATGAACTACTTTACTTCTAAAGTCGATACTATTAGAGATAAAATTGTAACCATGCAGCCATCAGCTACAGTATCACATCAGATAGTGCACTATAGATCCCCTGAGGAACAGTTCCACTCATTGTCTACTATAGGAGAGGAAGAATTGTATAAACTTGTTAAATCATCTAAACCAACAACATGTATGTTAGACCCTATTCCATCTAAGCTCATAAAAGAGATGCTTCCAGAAGTCATAGATCCTCTTCTGACTATTATTAACTCCTCATTATTAGGATATGTCCCGAAAACCTTCAAACTGGCTATTATTAAGCCTCTCATCAAAAAAACACAACTTGACCCCAAAGAACTAGTTAATTATAGACCGATCTCGAATCTCCCTTTTCTGTCCAAGATACTAGAAAAGGTAGTATCCTCACAATTATATTCCTTCTTAGAGAAAAATGGCATCTGTGAGGATTTCCAGTCAGGATTTAGACCGTATCATAGTACTGAGACTCCTTTCCTTAGAGTTACAAATGACCTGCTCTTATCATCTGATCGTGGTTGTATCTCTCTATTAGTGCTATTGGATCTTAGTGCTGCGTTCGACACTATTGACCAAACTATTCTTTTGCATAGGTTAGAACACTTTGTTGGCATTTAATGGAAGTGCATTAGCATGGTTTAAATCGTACTTATATGACCGCCATCAATTCGTAGCAGTGAATGAAGAGGTATCATATCGTTCACAAGTGCAGTATGGAGTACCTCAAGACTCAGTAATAGGGCTGTTACTCTTCACGCTTTACATGTTACCCTTGGGAAATATCATCAGGAAACACGGTGTTAGCTTTCACTGTTATGCTAATGATACTCAGCTCTATATTTCTTCGTGGCCCGGCGAAACATACCAATTTGAAAAACTAACAGAATGCATAGTCGATATAAAAAACTGGATGACGAGTAATTTCTTACTGCTATATTCTGAAAAAACAGAGGTGTTAATTATAGGACCTAAAAGCTCGTCATGTAATGACCTAGAACGCTGTCTAAGATTTGATGGCTGCTGTCAATTCTTCGTCATCAGTTAGGAACCTAGGTGTGCTATTTGATAGCAACCTTTCCTTAGAAAGCCACATTTCTAGCATTTGTAAAACTGCATTTTTCCATGTCAAAAATATATCTGAATTACGGCCTATGCTCTCAATGTCAAATGCAGAAATGTTTATCAATGCGTTTATGACCTCAAGGTTAGACTATTGTAATGCTCTATTTGGTGGTTGTTCTGCACGCTTAGTAAACAAACTCCAGTTAGTCCAAAATGCAGCAGCTAGAGTTCTTACTAGAACCAGGAAGTATGATCATATTAGGCCGGTCCTGTCAACACTGCACTGGCTCCCTATGAAACACTGTATAGATTTTAAAATCTTGCTTATTACTTATAAAGCCCTGAATGGTTTAGCACCTCAGTATCTGAACAAGCTCTTGTTACATTATAGTCCTCCACGTCCGCTACATTCTCAAAACTCTGGCAATTTGATAATACCTAGAATATCAAAGTCAACTGCGGGCGGCAGATCCTTCTCCTATTTAGCGCCCAAACTCTGGAATAACCTACCTAACATTGTTCGGGAGGCAGACACACTCTTGCAGTTTAAATCTAGATTAAAGACTGTTCTCTTTAACCTGGCTTACACATTACATACTAATACACTTCTAATATCCAAATCCGGTAAAGGATTTTTAGGCTGCATTAATTAGGTAAACCGGAACCGAGAACACTTCCCATAACACCCAATGTACTTGCTACATTGTTAGAAGAATGGCATCTGCGCTAATATTAGTCTGTTTCTCTCTTATTCCAAGGTCACCGTAGCCACCAGATCCAGTCTGTATCCAAGTCAGAGGGTCACTGCAGTCACCCGGATCCAGTATGTATCCAACCCAGATGGTGGATCAGCACCTAGAAAGGACCTCTACAGCCCTGAAAGACAGCGAAGACCAGGACAACTAGAGCCCCAGAGACAGATCCCCTGTAAAGACCTTGTCTCAGACGACCACCGGGACAAGACCATAGGAAACAGATGATTCTTATGCACAATCTGACTTTGCTGCAGCCTGGAATTGAACTGCTGGTTTCGTCTGGTCAGAGGAGAACTGGCCCCCCAACTGAGCCTGGTTTCTCCCAAGGTTTTTTTCTCCATTCTGTCACCGATGGAGTTTTGGTTCCTTGCCGCTGTCGCCTCTGCCTTGCTTAGTTGGGGACACTTCATTTACAGCGATATCGTTGACTTGATTGCAAATTATTGCACTGATACTATTTAAACTGAACTGAGCTGCATGATGACATCACTGAATTCAATGATGAACTGCCTTTAACTGTCATTTTGCATTATTGACACACTGTTTTCCTAATTAACGTTGTTCAGTTGCTTTGATGCAATCTTTTTTGTTTAAAGCGCTATATAAATAAAGGTGACTTGACTCGACTTGACATCCCTTCACACTGGGGTTTTTCCCTCAGCATTCAGACAGGCTTGTATAACCCCACAACTTAAGAAACCTACCCTTAACCCATCTCTTTTAGAGAACTACAGACCAGTTTCCCTTCTTCCTTTCATTGCTAAATACTTAAACGAGCTGTGTTCAACCAAGTCTCTGCCTATCTCACACAGAACAATCTACTCGACAGCAACCAGTCTGGTTTCAGAAGTGGAAATTCAGCCGAGACTGCTGTGCTCTCATTTGTTGAAGCCCTAAGACTAGCAAGAGCGGATTCCAAATCTTCAATAGTCAAGTCAAGTCAAGTCACCTTTATTTATATAGCGCTTTAAACAAAACAGATTGTGTCAAAGCAACTTAACAACATTAATTAGGAAAACAGTGTGTAAACAATGCAAAATGACAGTTAAAGGCAGTTCATCATTGAATTCAGTTATGTCATTATCCAGCTCAGTTCAGTTTAAATAGTATCTTTGCAATAATTTGCAATCAAGTCAACGATATCGCTGTAAATGAAGTGTCCCCAACTAAGCAAGCCAGAGGCGACAGCGGCAAGGAACCAAAACTCCATCGGTGACAGAATGGAGAAAAAACCTTGGGAGAAACCAGGCTCCGTCGGGGGGGCAGTTCTCCTTTGGCCAGACGAAACCAGCAGTTCAATTCCAGGCTGCAGCAGAGTCACATTGTGCAGAGGACTCAACTGGTTCCTGTGGTCTTGTCCCGGTGGTCGTCTGAGACAAGGTCTTTACAGGGCATCTGTATCTGGGGCTCATCTAGTTGTCCTGGTCTCCACTGTCTTTCAGGGCTGTAGAGGTCCTTTCTAGGTGCTGGTCCACCATCTAGTCTGGATACGTACTGGATCTGGGTGACTGCAGTGACCATCTGATCTGGATACAGACTGGATCTGGTGGCTAGGGTGACCTTGGAATAAGAGAGAAACAGACTAATATTAGCGTAGATGCCATTCTTCTAACGATGTAGCAAGTACATTGGGTGTTATGGGAAGTGTTACTGGTTCCGGTTTACCTAATTAATGCAGCCTAAAAAAACTTTATCGGATTTGGATATTAGAAGCGTATTAGTGTGTTATGTGTCAGCCAGGTTAAAGAGATGGGTCTTTAATCTAGATTTAAACTGCAAGAGTGTGTCTGCCTCCCGAACAATGTTAGGTAGGTTATTCCAGAATTTAGGCACTGAATAGGAAAAGGATCTGCCACCCACAGTTGAGTTTTGAGAACGCAGTGGACGTGGAGAACTATAATGTAACAAGAGCTCATTCAAATACTGAGTTGCTAAACCATTCAGGGCTTTATAAGTAATAAGCAAGATTTTAAAATCTATACAATGTTTAATAGGTAGCCAGTGCAGTGTTGACAGAACCGGGCTAATATGGTCATACTTCCTGGTTCTAGTAAGAACTCTAGCTGCTGCATTTTGAACCAGCTGGAGTTTGTTTATTAAGTGTGCAGAACAACCACCCAGCAAAGCATTACAATAATCGAACCTTGAGGTCATAAACGCACGGATTAACATTTCTGCATTTGACATTGAGAGCATAGGTCGTAAATTAGATATATTTTTGAGATGGAAAAATGCAGTTTTACAAATGCTAGAATAGTGGCTTTCTAAGGAAAGATTGCTATCAAATAGCACACCTAGGTTCCTAACTGATGACGAAGAATTGACAGAGCAGCCATCAAGTCTTAGACCGTGTTCTAGGTTATTACATGCAGAGTTTATAGGTCCTATAATTAACAGAATTTAGCAGTAAGAAATTACTCGTCATCCAGTTTTTTATATAGACTATGCATTCCGCTAGTTTTCAAATTGGCTTGTTTTGCCAGGCCATGAAGAAATATAGAGCTGAGTATCATCAGCATAACAGTGAAAGCTAACACCGTGTTTCCTGATGATATCTCCCAAGGGTAACATGTAAAAGCGTTAAGAGTAACGGCCCTAGTACTGAGCCTTGAGGTACTCCATACTGCACTTGTGATTGATATGATACCTCTTCATTCACTGCTACGAATTGATGGAGGTCATATAAGTATGATTTAAACCATGCTTATGCACTTCCATTAATGCCGACAAAGTTTTCTAGTCTATGCAAAAGAATGTTGTGGTCAATAGTGTCGAACACAGCACTAAGATCCAATAGCACTAATAGAGAGATACAGTCGTGGCCAAAAGTTTTGAGAATTACATAAATATTAGATTTCAAAAAGTTTGCTGCTAAACTGCTTTTAGATCTTTGTTTTAGTTGTTTCTTTGATGTACTGAAATATAATTACAAGCACTTCATACGTTTCAAAGGCTTTTATCGACAATTACATGACATTTATGCAAAGAGTCAGTATTTGCAGTGTTGGCCCTTTTTTTCAGGACCTCTGCAATTCGACTGGGCATGCTCTCAATCAACTTCTGGGCCAAATCCTGACTGATAGCAACCCATTCTTTCATAATAACTTCTTGGAGTTTGTCTGTCAGAATTAGTGGGTTTTTGTTTGTCCACCCGCCTCTTGAGGATTGACCACAAGTTCTCAATTGGATTAAGATCTGGGGAGTTTCCAGGCCATGGACCCAAAATTTCAACATTCTGGTCCCCGAGCCACTTAGTTATCACTTTTGCCTTATGGCACGGTGCTCCATCGTGCTGGAAAATGCATTGTTCTTCACCAAACTGTTGTTGGATTGTTGGAAGAAGTTGCTGTTGGAGGGTGTTTTGGTACCATTCTTTATTCATGGCTGTGTTTTTGGACAGAATTGTGAGTGAGCCCACTCCCTTGGATGAGAAGCAACCCCACACATGAATGGTGTCAGGATGCTTTACTGTTGGCATGACACAGGACTGATGGTAGCGCTCACCTTTTCTTCTCCGGACAAGCCTTTTTCCAGATGCCCCAAACAATCGGAAAGGGGCTTCATCAGAGAATATGACTTTGCCCCAGTCCTCAGCAGTCCATTCACTATACTTTCTGCAGAAGATCAATCTGTCCCTGATGTTTTTTTTTGTTGGAGAAGTGGCTTCTTTGCTGCCCTTCTTGACACCAGGCCATCTTCCAAAAGTCTTCGCCTCACTGTGCATGCAGATGCGCTCACACCTGCCTGCTGCCATTCCTGAGCAAGCTCTACACTGGTGGCACTCCGATCCCGCAGCTGAATCCTCTTTAGGAGACGATCCTGGCGCTTACTGGACTTTCTTGGACGCCCTGAAGCCTTCTTTCTTTTACAAGAATTGAACCTCTTTCCTTGAAGTTCTTGATGAACCTATAAATTGTTTATTTAGGTGCAATCTTAGTAGCCACAATATCCTTGCCTGTGAAGCCATTTTTATGCAACGCAGTCATGGCTGCACGCGTTTCTTTGCAGGTCACCATGGTTAACAATGGAAGAACAATGATTTCAAGCATCACCCTCCTTTTAACATGTCAAGTCTGCCATTCTAACCCAATCAGCCTGACATAATGATCTCCAGCCTTGTGCTCGTCAACATTCTCACCTGAGTTAACAAGATGATTACTGAAATGATCTCAGCAGGTCCTTTAATGACAGCAATGAAATGCAGTGGAAAGGTTTTTTTGGGATTAAGTTAATTTCCATGGCAAAGAAGGACTATGAAATTCATCTGATCACTCTTCATAACATTCTGGAGTATATGCAAATTGCTATTATAAAAACTTAAGCAGCAACTTTTCCAATTTCCAATATTTATGTAATTCTCAAAACTTTTGGCCACGACTGTACAACCACGATCAGATGGTAAGAGCAGGTCATTTGTAACTCTAATTAGAGCAGTCTCAGTACTATGATATGGTCTAAATCCTGACTGGAAATCCTCACAGATACCATTTTTCTCAGAAAAGAAAAGGGAGATTCGAGATTGGTCTGTAATTAACTAGTTCTTTGGGGTCAAGTTGTGTTTTTTTGATGAGAGGCTTAATAACAGCCAGTTTGAAGGTTTTGGGGACATGTCCTAATGACAATGATAAATTAATAATAGTCAGAAGAGGATCTATGACTTCTGGAAGCATCTCTTTTAAGAGCTTAGATGGAAGAGGGTCTAACATACATGTTGTTGGTTTAGATGATTTAACAAGTTTATACAATTCTTCCTCTCCTATAGTAGAGAATGGGTGGAACTGTTCCTCAGGGGATCTATAGTGCACTGTCTGATGTGATACTGTAGCTGATGGCTGCATGGTTACAATTTTATCTCTAATAGTATCGACTTTAGAAGTAAAGTAGTTCATAAAGTCACTACTGCTGTGCTGTTGGGAAATGTCAACACTTGTTGATGCTTTATTTTTTGTTAATTTAGCCACTGTATTGAATAAATACCTGGGGTCATGTTTGTTTTCTTTTAAAAGAAGATCTAGCAGTTTTAAATGGTTTTCTGTAGGATAGGTTACTTTGCCGACAAGCAATACGAAATACCTCTAGATTTGTTTTCCGGGTCTGTTGTGAATGCGACTGCTGTGACTGTTGATGTACAACGCTGCTGACTTGTTCTCTGGTGCGCCCAATAACAAAGAAAACACATCAGCAGCGTCATATGTCAGTGGCGTCACTGCAGTGTTGTGAACGCGCTCATAACAGACCCGGAAGAGAAGAAAATGATGAACAAAGTCGTAATATTTGTTATTTTTGGAGCAAAATGTATTTTCGATGCTTCAATAAATTCTAACGGACCCTCTGATGTCACATGGACTACTTTGATGATGTTTTTATTACCTTTCTGGACGTGGACAGTATACCGTACATACATTTTCAATGGAGGTTCATAAAGCTCTCGGACTAAATCTAAAATATCTTAAACTGTGTTCCGAAGATGAACGGAGGTCTTACGGGTTTGGAACGACATGAGGGTGAGTCATTAATGACATAATTTTCATTTTTGGCTTAACTAACCCTTTAAGCATAAAGGAGCAACTGTATTTAAAATGCTAGAAAAGAGAGAGTCCATAGTTTCTGTTACATCATCAAGTTGTTCTGAGGTTTTGGATATGCTAAGGAATTGGGAAACATCAGGAAGATTACTTACAAAGCAGTCTTTTGTGGAAGAAGTGATGGTTCTACCATATCAAGAAGTAGAATTTACAGTTTTAGCTATATGAAGTTTGCACAAAACTAATTAATGATCTGAGATATCATTGCTTGGCTGCATAATTTCAACACCATCAACATCAATTCCATGTGACAGTATTAAATCTAGAGTATGATTTTGACAATGAGTAGGTCCTGAATCGTGTTGTCTAACCCCAATAGAGTTCAGAATGTCTATGAATGCTGATCCCAATGCATCTTTTTCATTTTCAACAAGGATATTAAAATTACCAACAATTAAAACTTTATCTGCAGCCAGCACTAACTCGAATATAAATTCAGCACATTCTTTAATAACGTCTGTATGGTGCCCTGGTGGCCTGTATACAGTAGCCAGTGCAAACATCACAGGGGATTTATCATTAACACTCAATACTTTTCTTGCTGGATCCATCCACTGCTTTTGACACGGTTAACCACCAGATCCTCCTGTCAACCCCATTTGGCAAAGGGCATCTCAGGAACCGCACTCCAGTGGTTTGAATCTTACGTCTCAGATAGGTCCTTCAAGGTTTTCTTGGAGAGGTGAAGTGTCCAAGTCGCAGCATCTAACTACTGGGGTTCCTCAGGGCTTAGTTCTTGGACCACTTCTCTTCTCCGTCTACATGGACTAAGTTGTCATTCAGACACATGGCTTTTCATATCACTGCTATGCTGATGACACTCAACTCTACCTCTCATTTTATCCTGATGATCCGACAATAGCTGCTTGCATCTCAGCTTGTCTAACAGATATTTCTTGCTGGATGAAGGACCATCATCTTCAACTCAAACTTGCCAAGACAGAGCTGCTTGTGGTTGCATCAATCCCATCGTTTCATCACAATTTCACCATCCAGTTAGGCACATCAACTGTAACTTCCTCAAAAACAGCCAGAAACCTTGTTTCTGATTTATGATCTGAGTTATGATTGATGATCAGCTGACTTTCTCTGAACACATTGCTAAAACTACCCAGTCCTGCAGATTTGCTTTATTCAACATCAAGAAGATCAGGCCCTTTCTTTCGGAACATGCTTCACAACTCCTCGTTCAAGCTCTTGTTCTGTCCAGGCAGGACTATTGCAATGCTGTCTTGGCAGGTCTTCCTGCCAGTTCTATCAAACCTTTACAATTAATCCAGAATGCGACAGGAAGATTAATTTTTAAAGAGCTGAAAAGAAGACTGTGTCCATGCCTTTTTAGCACTAGTTCTTCACTGTTCGTCTTTAGTACATCCTGACAGTACTATTTTAACACCAAAAGACGATTTGCGCTGGTGCAGGTTGCCGGTGCAAATCTGGCCCTTAATTTCAAGTCTGATCAATTTCTGTTCATTTTTAACTTCAAGCAAGACTCCCTGATAAAATGCAGATCTTTTGTTAATGAACAAACACTTAAGATGCTTATTCACCCATGGCTTACTATTTTGTTATATCTTAACAACTTAGTCAGGATGAGAGAATCAAAGTTGCCCAAGAACAAACTACACCATTAAGCTTATCAATATCAGCAGATTAATCCATAAACACATTCCATATGGTAAAATCAAAACATCTTTGTAACATCATCAGTAAAAGATTTATTTTTAGTTCAGTTCTATAGATGGACACAATTGTGATCTGACAAACTTAACTGGAGTAATGGGATAGATTTTTGTGATAGATCCAGAATCCATAATAATGCGTGGTTGGACACTGCCATGCTATTATATGATTAGATATTTGACAGTGAAAGTGATGTGACACACAGCCAAGTACGGTGACCCATACTCAGAATTCATGCTCTGCATTTAACCCGGAGCAGTGGGCAGCCATTTATGCTGCGGCGCCCGGGGAGCAGTTGGGGGTTTGGTGCCTTGCTCAAGGTCACCTCAGTCATGGTATTGCCGGCCCGAGACTCGAACCCACAACCTAAGGGTTAGGAGTCAAACTCTCTAACCACTAGGCCACGACTTCCCTTTTGCATGCATAACAAGCAGTTGAACAGGTGTACCTAATAAAGTGGCCAGTGAGTGTATGCACAAGACAATGAAGGAACTAAACAAAGACACAGATGCAAATCATAGGCTCCATTTACACTTGGCATTAACATGCGATCACCATCAGTCAATCAGGACACAGCGCATTTACACTTGGCAACATCACTGGACTAGGATAATGATCAGATCTGTCTTTCCTGCACAATATTCAAACAAGTCTACAGAGGATGGCCTTCAGTTGACCTGAAATGGTGGGTTTTCTTTTGAAAAGTATTTTCAGTCGTGGGACATTTTACAGATCAAAATAAGTGTGCAAGTCTCACTAGCGCACCATGCCCTGGTGTTCTTCTGACCGTAAGGGAGAGAGGGGGCGGGGTTTTGCGTGACATTGACCTGCGAATGCAGACACAATAGCTGGATTGCGTTTACATTACACTGACATCCGATCACAATGTGTCCTCGATCACCTCTGGACCAGGACATGCTAATCAGATAAATTCCGATCAGAAGTGCGTTGTCTTCTTCACTTGTCTTTTCAATGTGTATGTGGACAACATCCGGATAAAGGTTGCATGTTAATGCCAAGGCGACAAACAAGTGCATAATCTGTAACTAAGACAACCAAGAAAAGTGGAAGCATAGATATGTATATGTATATATGCCTTATAACGATACGATACACTTTATTGTCAGACTGAGTCTGAAATTTGTCTTGCATTGCAGCAGGTTCACTTAAAATTACAATACTTTAATCACATAAACAACACAGACTACTGAGCTTTCTCTCTCACACACACACAAAAGAACATTTACTTATACCTGTGAAAGTTTATTCCATTTCTTCTGGAATTTAAATTTTCTTGGTTTTTACAAGCGAAGGCTGCGCTTATTGTGAGTGACGACACTTTAACCATTCCAAGATGGTGGACACATTGACGTGTCTGGTGCGGTCTACGGCTGCATCTGAAAACTTAGGCAGCTGACTTGTTGCCTCACTGCCCTATCAGGCAATGACATGCAGGCAGCATTTACGCATGAAGGCACCTAAAGAAACTGATTTTGGAAAGACTTCGGAGGCAGCATAATGGTTTAATGATCTACAGCAAAATATAGAGAGCTTTGGTGATAACTAAGTGAATATTTAATTACTGCAATAGTACTTTCTCGCTAGAAATTACATCAAAAGTGGAAAACGTTTATCAAAAATGTACATTAACACACAAACTGACCACCGACTGTAACTCTCAGACACCATCTTTATTTTTGATCTTAACTATCACAGAATGGAATGCACAGGATTGTGAGATATCGAAGGCAGCGAAGGATACATTTGTGCTGCCTTCAAAAATCAGTCAGATGAAGTCATCTCAGGAGACAGGAACTGAAACTAACACTGAATTAGGACATGCCTTAATGTCTTCCAGCCTTGGAATGCGTCCTCCAAAGGCAGCAGTTTTCAGTTTTCGGTTTTCCAAATACCCACACTTGCAGTCTTGGCCACTTGAGAGTGCATATGCATGACAGGAAGTAAGTACGGAAGACTGTCCCAGTTCTTAAAAACGCCAAAGCACAGTGCCCTTAACGCACACTAAATCCACACTATCTTGAATACCGCTCCGAAACAGTATTCAAGGCTTAGTGTATCCCATCATGCATCATGTTGTGGAAATAAATTGTGAGACTTTTAACATGGAAACATGGAACATGGAAACCTTTCCAATGTAAGTTGAATATTAATATAATAATTAGATATTACATATAATTTGGTAAAAAAACAGTGTTTTATGTTTTATTGGTGCAAAGATGAGTAGTGGTGATATTTATTTTGTACAACATTTGCAACTGCTTTTTTTCACTTAATTAGAAGCACCACAAATTAAAATTGTCATGTTATAGGGACTACTGAACAGACATCCAGAAGTTGATTTTAAAATGAAAAGTATTTAAAAATAAAATAAAACTATGTAAACACTTGCATTTTTACAACACTACAAGTGTGTCCCATCAGGTAATGAAAAGTTCTACACACACTTGTGGTCTTCATGCTCACTTGAACACTTGGGCAAATACAGAAAATACATCATATAAGTAGTCAAGTGGTCAAGTGCAAAGAACACAAGTGTGGGTATTTGGGCAAGGCATACCTAAACATATCTATGACAGGAACTAAACAGAGAGGAAACACAGGAACCAAAGAAAGCAGAAATAAACATCAACATAAAGTCCTCAGAACATAAACATGACGTCCTCTAAACTCTTGAGTTTATTTTTGGGGCTTTTGTCTTCAATTTAAATGAAAGTTAAGTTGAGACAAGAAAGTGGTTATAGAAAACCCTCAGAATTAGGACAATTTAAATTCACAATCCTCTGTCCAGTTTAAAATTCATAACTCTTATTTTTCTTCAACAGATTCCCAACAGTTCACTCTGGATCCAAACACTGTGTATAATCTCCTCCGTCTGTCTGAGGGGAACAGAGTGGTGACTTGCACTTACAAACCTCAGCCGTATCCTGATCATCCGGACAGATTTGATGGATGCCTTCAGGTGTTGTGTAGAGAGAGTGTGAGTGGACGTTGTTACTGGGAGGTTGAGTGGAGAGGAAGTGATGGTGTGTATATATCAGTGTCATATAAGAGCATCAGCAGGAAGGGATCTTTAAATGAGTGTTGGTTTGGATCTAATGATCAGTCCTGGAGTTTGTTCTGCTGTTCCTGCAAATTCTCATTCTCTCACAACAACCAAACTATTGAACTCCCTGTTCCCCCCAGCTGCAGGAGAATAGGAGTGTATGTGGATCACAGAGCAGGAACTCTGTCCTTCTACAGCGTCTCTGACACAATGAACCTCATCCACACAGTCCAGACCACATTCACTCAGCCGCTCTATCCTGGGTTTAATGTTTGGGGAACAGCAAAACTTTCTGATTTAACAAAATAATTGATACAATGGTTATACAAATAATGTGATACTGCATCTTTGAGCTGCATGATAAATCAGCAACAGTGAGATGTTATGGTATCTCAAGGTAACAAAATTCTTTTATTGTCATTGAGTCAGATCCTCAGGCTTTTCTTACCAATTACTGACTGTGTGCATGTAGCCATGGACAATAATACAAATTGCATCAATATACTGTATGTGAGTGAGTATTTTTCTGAGGATTAATGATATAAATCTTTTTTTATATATATATATATATATATATATATATATATATATATATATATATATATATATATATATATATATATATATATATATATATTTAATTGTTAAAAAAGGTTTAGCTGTTGTATCACTCTATCAAAATGACTTGAGAATACTTACAATTGTTTGGAAATTAATGCTTTTTTATGACTACTTCAACTTTATTTGAAGAGAATGTGTTCAGACACTCTATATTCTCAGTTTAGATACTCGCTGATGGTTTTGCACATACATCAGCTGACAGGACATAAGGGGCTGTATTCACAAAACATTTTATCTTAGCATAAGTGTTCATCTAAAGCCTTGTTTCCACCGCAGGAACTTTGGCCTGGTACTCTGTGAGTTCCCACTGCAGGAACCAGGATCTAAATAAAGTTCCGGGTAAAAATTTGCCCCTGAGAAAGTCCCTGCTCACAAGGTTGTACTTTTTCAAAGGTCCGGAACTTTTGGGGGCAGAACTTGGGCGCTGAACATGCTGATTGGTTGAGTTCACGCAGCATTGTATTTCAACCACCATATTCGCATACATTTTTAAAATATTACTGTTATTGTGTCATGAAATGTAGTTCTCAAGGTATTTCAGGCGAGAATGTAGTTGTTTAAAACTCATATATGCGGTTTATTTAGAAAGACTGCGCCTATTTGAAAATGTGCTTTGCCGATTTCAGAGACGTGAGCTCCACACGATCACCGGGCGCTCAGTGCTCAACTCGTCTAGTCCTTCTGCAGCTGGCTCTGATGTCTCTGTAGTGGTTAAACATAAGATATAATTTGTTTTGGGTAAATCTAACATTAATCTTTATTCTATTAATCTGCTTAAATGAAAATTAAGCAATACAATACTGTTTGATATAATATTTTGTATCATAGTAATGTATGTACGTTCCCTCAACTACATTTCTGTGGCTATTATTATTTTAAATGAAAAAGAAAAGAGGCAGTGGTGTTTGATATCATACCTAATCTTCTCGGTACTTTAGGCCACGATGGAAACGCAGACAGGAACAGGTCTGGGGGAAAAAGTTCCTGGGAAAAACATCTCTGGGACAAATAGTTGTAGATAATTTCAGTGGAAAAGCAGCTTTAAATAGTTTGTTGGTTTAGGTCTGCGCGCGTTTCTCAATAACCAAGTACACAAATTTCGGACTTGCATCCTCTGTAGTTCAGACTTCGCAAGTTCGACTCGGGAGTGTGAACTCCCACGGACGCAACCCAGACAGCAACGTAATTTTGGCCCAGATACAGCCCATATCTGCCCCATGTGAAATCCATGTAGGGCAGATGTGGGCCGGATCTGGGCCGACACTGCTTGCTGTCTGGGAAGTCTGGTAATCCGAGTCAGTCAGCTCGCCTTGGCTACTGTAATTTTCCTCACTGTATTTACAATAAGATGAAATATGATGAAAACACCACTGCCTCTTTTCTTTTTCATTTAAAAAATATTAATAGCCACAGACGTAGTTGAGGGAACGTACATACAGTATATTACAATGAAACAAAATATTAAATCAAACAGTATTGTATTGCCTCTTTTCATTTTAGCATATTAATAGATTAATAGAATAAAGACCAAAGATTACCTGTTAGATTTACCCAAAAGAAATGATATCTTATGATTAACCACTACAGAGACATCAGAGCCAGCGTCAGAAGGACTAGCTGAGTTGAGGCTGCTCCGTCGGGAAACATGAGCACTGAGCACCCGGTGATCGTGTGGAGCTCACGTCTCCGAAATCGGCGAAGCACATTTTCAAATAGGTGCTATCTTTATAAATAAACTGCAGATTTGAGTTTTAAACAACTACATTCTCGCCTGAAATATTTTGAAAACTACATTTCATGACACAACAACAGTAATATTTAAAAAAAAAAAAAATGCAGATATGGTGGTTGAAATACAATGTGTGAACTCAGCCAATCAGCATGTTTAGTGCTCAAGTCCCACCCCCAAAAGTTCTGGACCTTTGAAAAAGTACTACCTCGTGAGCAGGCACTTTCTGAGGGGCACATTTTTACCCCAAACTTTATTTAGATCCTGGTTCCTGCGATGGAAACACACGGAGTACCGGCCCAAAGTCCCAAG
This sequence comes from Cyprinus carpio, assembly GCF_018340385.1. NCBI lineage: Eukaryota > Metazoa > Chordata > Actinopteri > Cypriniformes > Cyprinidae > Cyprinus > Cyprinus carpio. Next base: position 2,157,759 of record NC_056615.1, read on the forward strand.
TTTCTGGGGAAAGTTCCTGTGGCTTAAATAGCAGTAAAAGTTCTTAGGTAAGACTTTCCTATTCGTATAGGTAAAAACCTATTTATAAAGCTGTTGAGAGCAACTTTTACTAAGGAATTGGAAGAAGCTAAAAGAAGCTTAAGCTAAGAGAAAGTGCAGGGTTGAGCTTGTTGCTATGGATGATGTTATCAAGCTTATTAACTATGCCCACAGTGATTGGCTAAGAGGGGAAGGGTCTCTGTCAGTCAGTTAATCATACACATATTGTAGAACGAGGTATCATGTTGCCATATTCAAATAAAGATTTGGTCACACTTTATTTTAAGGTCCAATTCTCTCTATTCACAAACCATTTACTACGACTTTTCGCTCAATAAACTTATTTGCTGCTTATTAATAGTTAGTAATGTAGTTGTTAAGTTTAGGTATTGGGTAGGATTGTGGATGTAGAATATGGTCATGCAGAATATTGCTTTATAAGCACTAATAAACAGCCAATATGCTAGAAATAGGCAAGCTAATAAGCAACTAATTAATAGTGAGAATTGGTCCCAATACTAAAGTGTTACCAAAGTGGTACCAAATTTTCATATTCAAATAAAGTTTTTAAAATATAAATGTTGCCATATTCGAATAAAGTTTTTAAAATAAAATTGTTGCCATATTCAAATAAAGTTTTTCAAGTGTAGCCTAAGTGTCACTAATTAAACAAGTATCTATTTTCAGCTAATTGCTAGCTTCTTACATGTCTGCATCTCATAAACAATAAGCAGATATGCATATAAGCAGCCTTTTAATTAACAGACTGGAAATTAACAGACTACAGCTGATAGTAAGTGTAACATGGGTTTTGGGTTTGGTTTCATGTTCATTGTTCTCATGTATTTTATTTTGTCATAGTCATGGTTCCTGTATAGTCATGTGGTTTCTTTGCCCTCTTGTATTTTAAGTCATGTGTCTTGGTTCTCATTGGTTGGATTGTGTCATGTGACCCATAATGTTTGGTATTTATAGCCCTCATCTGTCCATTGTCTCTGGTCGAGTATTGTCCCTGTATCCTCTGTTGGTGTCTTTGAACCTCTCTCACTGTATGTGTCAGACTCTGTTCCATGTTTTGAGTGTGGTTTGCTCCTCATGTTGTTTATTGATTTCATTCCAGGTGTTCCCTGTTTGTTTTGTTTCCAGGTGTGTCTCCTTAGTCCCTCGTTATCCTATATTCAAAAGCCCCAGTCCTTTCAGTTAGTGTTCGTCCGGTATTGGTAATGTCTACTCCTTGTGCTATGTGTGATTCCCCCTGATGTGAATAAATTCCTTGTTGATGTACTACTGGTCTCCTAGTCTCCTCGTTCCTCGCCCCGTATTCCCGCACCGTAACAGAAAACCATGACAGAATACCGGACAAATACAGAAAGTAAGCGGCACCTACAGAAAACCCCCCCCCCTCCCCCCCCGCTTTTTTTTTTTTTTCAAGTGTTTCTTTCTCCCGGTTTGTTTCTCTGTTGAAATGGAGGAACGAGCGATGTTTATCACCATAGCTCAGGCGAGCTCTGACCCAGTCAGTTATGTGAGGGTGTTTGTGCCGCTTGCCCTCGCCAGCTCCCTCGAGGAGGAAACCCTCATGATTCTGTTCCGCATTGGACTGACGTTCCATCATCCCGCTGAGCTCCCAGACACCACCGAACTCGACTGGAAGGAGACAGTCATCCGGTGTCTGGAGAGTCTCCGATCCCGAACCCCTCCACTGGCAGTCCCGAGTCAAGTTCACTGGCCATTCATATAGCAAGCCCACTGGACGTTAATGTGGTAAGCCCACCGGATGTTAATGTGGCAATCCTGCCAGCCCCTAAACTCACTCCAGTGCCCACTCCTCGTAAGCAACTTCCAGAGTGCTCTCAAGTGCCCGCTCCTCCAGAGCACCCTCCAATGTCGGCCCAGCCCCAGAGTTCGCTCCAGTGTTGGCCCAGGCCCCAGAGTTTGCTCCAGTGTCAGCCCTGTTCCCGAGCTAAGCCTGCGGAGGGCTCCTGATCCTGAGTTAAGCCGAGCACGGGATCATCAGCCTCCAGAACAAAAATAAAACTGTCAACAGGTATTTTGCTATGCGTTTGATTAAGCACAGGTAGTAGTAGCCTGAAGCAAAAGAGATGATCAGTTCACATGCACTTTGCGGATCTTCTTGATCTGAGGTGGCTACAGCGATCTATCACACCACATTAAAGAGCACCAAAATGGTATTTATTGCTAGTGGTGTAATGTAACGAAGTAATAATACTTTGTTACAGTACTTGGGTATGTTTTTGTGAGTATCTGTACTTTACTTGAATTTTTATACTTCTGTCAGCTTTCTCTTTTACTCCACTACATTTCCTAATTAAAATGCATACTTTCACTTCGTTACATTTCCTCGAAGCATATTCGTTACTTACTACAAAATAAAGTTGGAAGAACACAGACTGCAGGAAAGCAGGTTTGACGAGTCAGTGGTCTAGCGTTTGCAATTTAGACTCCTAAAAAACACTTTTGCTAAACAAGTGTGCGCACAACCACAGATGATTTCATTTTTTACTTTTTTTAAGTCGAGTCTGGGGTGTGCGATATAAAGTATATCTTCTGTGATAATATGGTAAGTGTTGTTGAAATGATTTGCTATCTTACATTATTGAGTGTATCATGAAATCGCACACAGAGAGTGCAAGCACGTGATTTATTAGTCTATCAAAACTCAAAATTCAAGGCATTCTAAATTGTAGATGGCAAAAATGCCTCTATATGTTTTATTTATATTTGTATAATTTAATATAGTTAATCTATATCAAACAAAGAGTGCCATTTTTCCTCCAGATATCAGCACAATAACAAATCTAATAATAATTTTCTACAAGTTTAACAAAGTTAGCATTAAGTAAATTACATTTTAGACACAATGTTGCCTGTTTTTGCTTAACTTTACCAACAAGAATAGTTCCAAACAACGATCACAGCACTGGTTTGAGTCTCTGAGCGATGGACAGTGTTTACTAATTGAATGAATCAGCCATTTGAATAAATCGGTTGAATCTCAATGACTCACTCATTAACATTCACTTGCTGTCCCCTACTGCTGCCACTACTGGAGTTTGTGCAGGTTTGTGATCGTAGCTCCGTGTAGCTTTCTTTTTCTGTAGAATCTCTATCTTACTATCACTCTTTGTTTATTTCATCATCGTCATAAAATATAACTTAATTCCCACCATATTTCTGGTATTATCTATCAACATAATCTGATTAATTTGATCGTTCACTTTTATTCTAAATCCGCGAGTGCAGCGCACCTGCAGCGTGTTAGCATTCATTAGCCAGTTAGCTTGTCAATAGCATTTCCATTCGTGCCTATTGCTGTTTTCGTTTTCTTTTTTCTTCTTTTTTTCTCTCTCTCGCTCCGTTTTTTCACAAGTTCATCAAACAATTGTGGTAAGAATCATTAATGGCTTCTCTTGCTATTGTAGTTTGCACCGCTTTCCAAATGTATCGTTTATCTCTCTCTGTCGGCGACAAGGGATTCACATTAGGGGTCGACCGATTATCGGCGTGGCCGATTATCGGCGCCGATATTAAGCATTTTTATTGTTATCGGCATCGGCCATTTTCAAAACCGATTTGCCGATAAAACCATTTTATTTTGAAATGCGCGATCTGGCACTGATCCAGCCACCTCAGTCAGAGCGCACCGCTCTGTGGCCTAGACTAAGCCCCGCCCATCGTCCGTCTGATTTGTTGGGAGTCACGAGCCTGGCCAATCAATACGGCTGGCGCGGCTGGAAAATGTTCCGCTCGAAAGCAGAGGAGCTGCTTCAGTGATCATCATCACACATCAATAAAGCCCCTTTCACACTGCGATTCCGGCAAATACACGGGTAATGTGTCCCGGCATTTGTACCCGGGTCGCTAGATTTTGCATTTTCACACTGCCAGTGATTACCCGGAATATGTGCGTGCGTTCACACCGGTTCACACACAACCCGTAAAGGTCCCGTAAAGACACGTGATATCAGGGTGTGACGTGTATTGTACGAGTCGAAAACGCTAGGCACGTTACCTTTCAATGAAGCTGGCGAACAATCTCAGCTTCAGCGCGGAAAGTAAGGAACTAACTGATCTCTGCTTCGCTACAGTTTGCACATATTTGTTTCATCGCGAACGTTGATCTGCCTTCCAAACACGGTAAAAGAGTCGCGCGATAACGCGCGTCATCACTGCGACATGGCATTAGATCTGGCTTTTGTTCACACAGCACTTGTTTCGGGACTGAACCCGGCAATGTTACTAGGTCCCCGACCCGGGTTCAATCCGGGTTTGCTTTCACACAGAAGTCGACCCGGCAATGTTCCGGCAATTTGCCGGGTCCGACGTGCAGTGTGAAAGGGGTTTAAGTTATCTCTCGAAGGTAAGAATGCAGTAAACGTTCCTGAAGTTGCAATAAATCACTACACTGAAGTTGCAAAACACCTAAATATAATCGATTTATGATGACAAGCCCCGTTCAGTTATTATACTGTGAATTCCCGGTCAATGTCCGTCATTGCAGTGATATGTTTTAACGGATCATCACATCAGTGCTGAGATAGTGAAACTAAAACCTACTTCTCTCACCATTCGGCCAACTTAACGTTATATTGTGAATAGATTATCAACACGAATGAATTCACTCACGTCTGCTGCGGGTTTTTTTTTTTGTGTTGTTCACATAGCTTCACTGAACAGCGTCCGTTCCGTTAGGGCTCTTAGTCAAAAAAAATGCGCATATTTGGAGAAATATTGCTTTATTCTAACATGATTGTGACTAAGAATGAAAATAATTGAAAATAATTTATCATACAGATTCAGAATTACCATTATGCAATTTTGAAGAGCTGAAAGGGCATCAAGCGCGAGCTCTGACGCCCTGACGCGACGCGAGCTCCCTATTCCTGATTTAGTTATCTCCGCGGCCGCGCTCTCTCATTTGACTAATAACCATTAGCCGGGCATGCGATTTGATGGGGGGGATTTCCCCCCTTCTGGTCTATGCATCCCTGCCTCTGCTGAATAACTTTTATCCCCGGTGGGGATAAAAACATCATTCAAACCCGCTCTGACGTCCAGATCTGAATCAAATGATTCGCGATACGCGATCCGATTGAAGCGCATCGAAACAGTGAATCATTTTGCGACGCAATGGTTTTAACTGATTCGGAGTTTCAAAAAGCTCCGTTGTGTTCTTTGCTCGCTTTCTCAATGTAATTTGTTGTTTGAATAACCGTGGACATTAAATCATTACAATTAATAGGCCTAACTTAGGCTTACAATGTTTTTTATTAAACTGAGATCACACTAAATACAATTTCCGTCGTATTAAAAACATTTCATACAATTTTTCAAAAGCATCCCCCCCTCTGTTTATTTCACAAATCGCACCCTGCTAATAATAACCCTATGCTAATAACGTAAATTGTCAATAATCTCACATTGCACGTTTCTGGATGACGCTGTCCTGTATACTTCCTAGTATTATCGCCGTGATAAACAGTCAAACAAACATTTTACACATCAAAAATAAAAAAAAAACACTATTACAATATGGGTTGTGTGTGATTTTAATGCAATTCTGGGTTGCAAATAAAACGCTAAATATAACACACACACACACACACACACACACACATATCTATATATATATATATATATATATATATATATATGAGAAAGAGAGAGAGAGAGAGAGAGAGATTACATTTATTTTCCAATATTTGTTCATTTGTCGCTGTTTAAATTTGCTTTAAGTTTTACTTTGTTTATAGGATGGTGCTGATGGATGCAAGTTTTACTTAGTTTACAGAATGCTGCTGATGGATGCTCCCAGCACTTTTTATGTTTGTTGTTATTATTAATATTAATGTTGTTATTATGAACAGTTTCTCAGAATTAAAGATGTGTTAAAATAATTTAAAGAGAGTCTTTGTCAGAGACCTTTTTATTCTTAATTTTGACATTAATTTTCATTTTTACACTAGACACATATCGGTTCAAAATATCGGTTATCGGTCTCCTTGATCTGTAATAATCGGTATCGGCATCGGCCCTGAAAAATGCATATCGGTCGATCCCTAATTCACATGTGATAAATGCAGGAAAATAGTTGACCGAGAAGATTTCAGAATTAGAGACACATCCAAACTTTAATTGAGGACAGTAAGAATTTGAGGGCTCTAGATACCGCTTTGGATGAGACTAGCTCAGGGAGTCCTGTACATTGTTCGGTTCTGGTAACAGCGCCTCTGCAGCAGGGCAACTGGGTGACTGTGAGGCGGCATAGTCGCGGGTCAAAACACCACTCTACCGTTTCGATCAGCCACTGAGAAACCTGATGAAAGTGCTCTAGTTATTGATGATTATATTGTACGGAACGTGAAAATAGAGACACCAGCCACTATAGTCCAATGTTTACCAGGAGCCAGAGCACCTGACATCTTAGCAAATTTAAAAGTGCTGGCTAATGCTAAATGACAATACAGTAAGATTGTTATTCACACCGGCAATAATGATGGTTGACTTCGCCAGTCGGAGATCACTAAAAATAACATTACCGAGGTTTGTGAACTTGCCAGTATGATGTCAGACACTGTAATATGCTCTGGTCCCCTCCCTGCTTACCGTGGTGATGAGATTGTGGAAGATTTTTATTAATAAGATTTTTATTAATCAAGTATAATCAAGATGAATCTAGCTGTTTATATATACAGTTATTATTGCATTTTAATCATATAGCCTGTGTGCTAGGGCTGCACGATTAATCGCATGCATTTGTCATGCGTGTCTCATCAGTAAAGCCGGTTCCGTGATTAGCGGTAAATGTCTGTCACCTGTTTTCAAACGGGAGCGGCAGTTAATACACAGAGCCGTAGTTCACTGACAAGCTACGCAATATTCTGTTCATAATTGAGATTAATCGCATTCGATTATGAACACGATATTGCGTAGCTTGTCAGTGAACTACGGCTCTGTGTATGAACTCCTGGTGCATTTGAAAACAGGTGACGGATATTTACCGCTAATCACGGAACCAGCTTTACTGATGAGACACGCATGACAAATGCATGCGATTAATCGTGCAGCCCTACTGTGTGCAAAAAGAAAGAGCCTGCCTGGCAGAATAGTCCAGACCTTCAGATGAGAAACATCTGGAAACATACCATAACAAGTCTTGGGGGCCCCTTCTCTCTAGGGAGGAATCAAATTGTATACATAAGGAAAACTCTATGAAATATATCGAACACTCCTCACCCTGTATAAACAAAAAGCATATAAAAGGAGAAGCCACATAAGAATCGGGAGATATTCTTTGCAAAGATCTCTCGGCTTTATTCTCCTTGAAATAAAGTATTTTCATCTGGAAATGAAACCCCCAGACTGAGTGTGTTTCTTCAGATCAGCGGCAGACGACTCCACAAGATACATAGCAGACTGTCATCACTCAATGGCTGGATGTTTAAGTGGTGCCCGCAGAATAACATAGGTTTCATAGACAATTGGAGGAGTTTCTGGGGCAGACCTGACCTGTTGATAAGAGATGGTCTTCATCCCTCCTGGGGTGGTGCCGCTCTTCTTTCTAGAAATATGGCACATAGTGTAAGAGTTTGTACGAAAGCACTTTTTGTAAATGATATGATCACTGATCATAAACTAGATGTGCTCTGTTTGTCAGAAACCTGGCTTAAACCTGATGATTACATTATTTTAAATGAGTCTACCCCCCAAGATTGTTGTTATAAACATGAGCCACGTCCAAAAGTTAAAGGGGGAGGTGTTGCTTCAATTTATAACAATGTTTTCAGTATTTCTCAGAGGGTGGGCTTCAAGTATAACTCGTTTGAAGTAATGGTGCTTCATATAACATTGTCAAGAGAAACAAGTGTTAATGATAAATACCCTGTGATGTTTGTACTGGCTACTGTATAGTGATAAAATATAACTTAATTCCCACCATATTTCTGATATTAACTATCAATCTAATCTGATTAATTTGATCGTTTACTTTTATTTTTAAATCCGCGAGTGCAGTGCACCTGCATCGCGTTAGCACTCGTTAGCTTGTCATTAGCATTTCCATTCGTGCCTATCGCTGTTTTCTTTCCTCCTCTCTCTCTCTCCGGTTTTCACAAGTTCATCAAACAACTGTGGTAAGAATCTTTCATCAAGCACGGTGAGTAATGGCTTCTCCTGCTATTGTTATTTGCACTACTTGCCACATGTATAGTTTATCTATCTCTGTCGGTGACGAGGGATTCACATGTGATAAATGCAGGGAATAGTTAGGCTGACAGAGAAGATTTCAGAATTAGAGACACGCATCCAAACTTTAATTGAGGACAGTAAGAATGTGAGGGCTCTAGATACGGCTTTGGATGCGTCTAGCTCAGGGAGTACTGTACATTGTTCGGTTCTGGTAACAGGGCCTTTGCAGCAGGACAACTGGGTGACTGTGAGGCGGCATAGTCGCGGGTCAAAACACCGCTCTTCCATTCCGATCAAAACATTAAACAGGTTCTCCCCACTCTGATGCACCCACTGTGAAACCTGATAAAAGTTCTCTAGTTATTGCCGATTCTATTGTACGGAATGTGAAAATAGAGACACCAGCCACCATAGTCCAATGTTTACCGGTAGCCAAAGCGCCTGACATCTTAGCAAATTTAAAAGTGCTGGCTAATGCTAAACATAAATACAGTAAGATTGTTATTCACGCCGGTGCTAATGATGTTCGACTTCGCCAGTCGGAGATCACTAAAAATAACATTAAAGAGGTGTGTGAACTTGCAAGCATGATGTCAGACACTGTAATATGCTCTGGTCCCCTCCTTGCTTACCGTGGTGATGAGATACATAGCAGATTGTCATCACTCAATGACTGGATGTCTAAGTAGTGCCCGCAGAATAACATAGGTTTCATAGACAATTGGACAAGCTTCTGGGGCAGACCTGACCTGTTGAAAAGAGATGGTCTTCATCCCTCCTGGGGTGGTGCCACTCTTCTTTCTAGAAATATGGCACATAGTCTTAGAGTTTGTACTTGACTAACTGGGGCCCAGGTCAGGAAGCAGACAGACTGGCTAAACCCGACCGTCTGCTAGCTGCCTCACGTCACAGAAGTCAGTTAATTCTCAGCACATAGAGACTCTTTCACCTAGATATCACACTATAGAGACTGTGTCTGTTCCCCAGGCTAGAAAATACAAAAAACGTCCAAACCAATTTAAGAGTAACAATTTAATTGAGGTTCAACAAATAAAAAACAGATGCAATACGGATAAACAAATGATAAAGCTTGGCTTATTGAATATCAGGTCCCTTTCTACGAAAGCACTTTTTGTAAATAATATGATCACTGATCATAATCTAGATGTGCTAGGTTTGACAGAAACCTGGCTAAAACCTGATGATTACATTATTTTAAATGAGTCTACACCCCAAGATTACTGTTATAAACATGAGCCACGTCCGAAAGGTAAAGGGGGAGGTGTTGCTTCAATTTATAACAATTTTGCTTTATTGACACTGTTTGACACTGTTTTCCTAATTAATGTTGTTCAGTTGCTTTGACGCAATCTTTTTTGTTTAAAGCGCTATATAAATAAAGATGACTTGACTAGTGCTGGCTGCAGATAAAGTTTTAATTGTTGGTGATTTTAATATCCATGTTGATAATTAAAAAGTTGCATTGGGATCAGCATTCATAGACATTCTGGGCCCATATTCACAAAACATCTTAAAGCTAAAATAAGCTCCCAACTTGACGATTTAGGAGAAAATGTTAAAAAAAAGTGGGCGTGTCAGTCCTAAATTTTGGACTCCTAAATTTTTGCTCTAAGAGTATTTCACAAAACATTTTAGTGCTAAAATTAGCTCCTAAATCTGTGAAACGTTAGGAGTAGTGAAGAGGACTAAATCACTACGACCAAATCTGAAATATCCTAAAATGGCTGTTGCCAGCAATCTTCCTCTGAATATTAACAGTTTAGAAAAAAAAATGGGTTGGTTTGGTTTGGAGGTTATCCTAACTCCAAATGTTTGATTCATATCCTTAATATATAGCTTTTCTTGCGTCCAGTTTGCTTTTCTTTTATGTTTGCATCTCTTACTATCAGCCATGATTATTCTACTCTGCTAATTAAAAGGCTGTTTATTGTTAGGCTGCATTAATTAGGTCAACTGGAACCAGGAACACTTCTCATAACACCCAATGTACTTGCTACATCGTTAGAAGAATGGCATCTACAATAATATTAGTCTGTTTCTCTCTTATTCCGAGGTCACCATAGCCACCAGATCCAGTCTGTATTCGGATCAGATGGTCACTGCAGTCACCCGGATCCAGTAAGTATCCAGACCAGATGGTGGATCAGCACCTAGAGAGGACCTCTACAGCCCTGAAAGACAGCGGAGACCAGGATGCGGAGACCAGGATGTTTGCATGTCTTACTATCAGCCATGATTATTCTACTCTGCTAATTAAAAAGCTGTTTATATGCTGGTCTTTGTGGTAATAGTACAATGCAGGACATCCACATGCTTACCTAACATTCATCAACCTCAAATGTGGCTTATCATCTGAAATATGTATGTAGTAGCAACTTTACATGGCAGCTCAATCTAATGTTAGCCTAGAAAAAAGGTGTGCATGTTTGAGCGGAGTGTGGAAGCTAAACAGTAGTGTGCTTGGGCTACTGCATGACAGATGGAGGCACAGGTGCGATCATTTGCTCTTAAAATACTTTGTCAATTTTGGTCATACAGATAAGAGTGATGCATCTTTTGTATCTGTAAAGACTCTACATTTATTAGTGTGCACTCAGAATAGCAATGAAATGTTGCACTTTTGTAAAATAATTAAAGCAAACATGATGCCCTTTCTGCCGTCTTGGACTCTGTGAACTTGAGCGTGTCACTTTGAAACTCCATGTATGCTTGTCTTATTACAGACGTGAAAAATATATCTATAGAGAGTGAAACTTTTAAATGAACCAATTCAAACAGAAAACAAATATTCTCATATTATATAATCCGTATGAAACATGCATACACATGCTGTGGAGTTGAGTCAGTGTTGCAGGCTTCATCTCTTAAACCGAGAACAGAAAGCACTAGAGTAACAATAAATTACGACGTTACAATAAATTAAAACGTTAATGCAGTTTACTTACTGTTTTTCCCTAACAAATTCATAATTATTATATTTGCCGGTGCGCTGTTACAAGCCTTTTTTGCATGTGCTTGAGTGCTTATTAGGCTATGTAGGCAATTAAAGGCTCATTATTATGATTTATATTGGTTATTAATAAAAGTGTGACTAATAGTCAACTGATGCTTAAAATGAACGATATCTAGTCGACCAGAAAAATCTTTAGTCAAGGGCAGCCCTAATGCATATTGACTAATTGTTTAGGAGACGCATACATATAAGAGGCTGTCAATCAGCTGAATATAAAGCCTACTTGTTTAATTAGTGACACTTAGCCTACATTTTAAAATCTTTATTTGAATGTGGCAATTAACATTTTTATTTTAAAACCTTTATTTGAATATGGCAACATAATATTGAGCTGTACAATATTTCTATGAATAAATCTCTGACAGAGACTATAAGCCAATCACTGTGTAAATAGTTAGTAAGTATGCTGACATCATCCATAGCAACGAGGTCAACCCCGCCCTTACTTTTAGCTTAAGACTTCTGTCTATTCCTTATTAAAATTTTGTCTCAGCAGCTTTGTGAATAGGTTTTAAGAAAAAAAAATCCTAGCTAAAAACTTTTACTGCTATTTAAGAGAACTCTCAATGGTAAGATAAAATGTTTTGTGAATACGGGGCCTGAACTCTATTGGGGTTAGACAACAGGTCTCAGGACCTACTCATTGTCAAAATCATACTCTAGATTTAATAATGTCTCATGGAATTGATGTTGATGGTGTTGAAATTATGCAGCCAAGCTATAATATCTCAGATCATTATTTAGTCTTGTGCAAACTTCATATAGATAAAACTGTAAATTCTACTCCTTGATACAAGTATAGTAGAACCATCACTTCTACCACAAAGCGAGCTCCTTTACGCTTAGGGAAGATTAAGGGAAACAGACTGACACCGTGGTATAATGAGTACACTCACACCCTAAAGAGAGCAGCCCGGAAAATGGAGTGCAGCTGGGGGAAAACAAAACTAGAGGTATCTCGTATTGCTTGGTGGGAAAGTAACCTATCCTACAGAAAATAATTAAAAACTGCTAGATCTGATTAGTTTTCATCTCTTTTAGAAGAAAACAAACAAAACTTCAGGGCCCGTATTCATAAAGAATCTTAATGCAAAAAGTGGCTCCTAGTGACAAAATTCTAAGAAAATTCTTAGAAATGTGGGCGTTTACTCTTAAAATTAAAGAAAAAATCCTAGTAAAGAAAAAAGTAATTCAGAAAGCATCTTAACCCTTAAAAGAGGTCTTAAGGTCAAACTTGTTAGGAGCACGGACGAGGACTTTTAAGAGGCTTAAGAGTTTCTTTAGCAGAGGAGAAAATGGCAGAAAGACGAAGAGGGTGAAGAAATGTGTTGCAGACAATGGATGACAGGGAGTTAATAAGACGCTATAGATTAGATCGTGCAGGGATCATGTTTGTGACTGATCTTATTAGAGACACGCTAACATCTCCGACACAGCGCAGAAATGCCATAGCGCCAGAACTGAAAGTAATCACTACATTACGATATTTGGCAACTGGGAAAATGCAACAATGCAGTAGTGATGATTTGGGTCTGTCACAACCTTCTGTAAGCAGAGTGATCACACAAACAATTACAGCACTTTCAGAACCTCTTATTGTGTCGCAGTTCATTTAGTTTCCACTGGACATTTCCACCTTGCAGGCTCAAAAAACTGCATTTATGAATATAGCAATCTTCCCTGGTGCACACAAGCAGGGGGAATGAACCGTTAATAGTTTGTGCTATATGCTCCCATGTCTGCTTCTTTTCCCGTGCTGTGACACCCGGCCCAAATTTTCCTTTAAGAATGGCCTTGTGTTCATCCACTAACTGGGCTAACAGTAAACACTGTTCCTCTGTCCAGTTGGGCTTTCTTGCCCTTTTTGATTTTGATTCCATGTTTAATACATTAAAATCAACATTCAAACCACCACTTAAATAGACAGCAATCAGTGCAATTGGAAAGAGTGGAACAATTTTTATCATTCTAAGCCAATCAAATACGTTTAAGGGAAATAAAAACATGGTAAATTAAAAAAAAAAGGATTTATATGCACACACATAATGTGTGTGCGTGTGTGTGTGAGAGAGAATGGTCAAATAGGAAAAATTACGCATGTAAATACAAAGTGAAGGATTAGAATAGACCCTATACTTAAAATCTCTCTTTTTTTCCTTCTTGGACAACCAACCAATCACAGTCTTCAAAAGATTGTGTCACACATAGCAACGGGGTCAACCCCGCCTCCTCACTAAGATGAAAGTTTTTGTCTTTTCCTTACTCAGAGTTGCTCTCAGATCGGTCCTGAATCGCTCTTAAGCTAAGACTCCTACGTAAAAGTTTTTAAGCTAAATAAAGAGTTTTCTGAGAGGATTCTTAGAATCCTTATGAATACGGGCCCAGGTATTTATTCAATACAGTGGCTAATTTAACTAAAAATAAAGCATCAACAAGTGTTAACATTTCCCAACAGCACAGCAGTAATGATTTTATGAACTACTTTACTTCTAAGATCGATACTATTAGAGATAAAATTGTAACAATGCAGACGGCAGCTACAGTCTCGCATCAGACAGTGCACTATAGATCCTCTGAGGAACAGTTCCACTCATTCTCTACTATAGGAGAGGAAGAATTTATGGACTTGTGAAATCATCTAAACCAACAACATGTATGTTAGACCCTATTCCATCTCAGCTCCTTAAAGAGGTGCTTCCAGAAGTCATAGATCCTCTTCTGACTATTAATTCATCATTCTCATAAGGATATGTCCCCAAAACCTTCAATTGGCTGTTATTAAGACTCTCATCAAAAATCCACAACTTGACCCCAAAGAACTAGTTAATTACAGACCGATTTTAAATATCCATTTTTTGTTCAAGATACTAGAAAAAGTAGTATCCTCACAATTATATTCCTTCTTAAGAGAAAAATGGTATCTGTGAGGATTTCCAGTCAGGACTTAGACTGTATCATAGTACTGAGACTGCTCTAATTAGAGTCAAGTCAAGTCACCTTTATTTACATAGTGCTTTATACAAAACAGATTGTGTCAAAGCAACTGAACAACATTAATTAGGAAAACAGGTTGTAAATAATGCAAAATGACAGTTGAAGCAGTTCATCATTGAATTCAGTGATGTCATCGTTCAGCTCAGTTCAGTGTAAATAGTATCTGTGCAATCATTTGCAATAAAGTCAACGATATCGCTGTTAATGAATTCTCCCCAACTAAGCAAGCCATAGGGGACAGCGGCAAGGAACCAAAACTCCATCGGTGACAGAATGGAGAAAAAACCTTGGGAGAAACCAGGCTCAGGGGGGGGCCAGTTCTCCTTTGGCCAGACGAAACCAGCAGTTCAATTCCAGGCTGCAGCAAAGTCAGATTGTGCAGAAGAATCATCTGTTTCCTATGGTCTTGTCCCGGTGGTAGTCTGAGACAAGTTCTTTACAGGGGATCTGGGGCTAATCTAGTTGTCCTGGTCTCCGCTGTCTTTCAGGGCTGTAGAGGTCCTTTCTAGGTGCTGATCCACCATCTGGGCTAGAAACGTACTGGATCCGGGTGACTGCAGTGACCATCTGATCTGGATACAGACTGGATCTGGTGGCTATGGTGACCTCGGAATAAAAGAGAAACAGACTAATATTAGCGTAGATGCCATTCTTCTAACGATGTAGCAAGTACATCGGTGTTATGGGAAGTGTTCCCGGTTCCGGTTTACCTAATTAATGCAGCCTAAAAATTCTCTAGAGAGATGGATACTACAGAGGAAAGATGGGAGGGTGAAAGGGAGCATAGGTTTTATCTAAAAATAACCGCTATAGGGGTTGGTGGCCGCCTAGGTTCTCTCTGAGGTCTAGGGGGTTTTGGGGGCCTGGAGAAGTTTTGACATCCCCTGACTTTTGTGCTTTTTTCAGTTGCTTATAAATAGATACATGGCTAAAGTCTAATAACACTGTTATCAGTACAAACTGGGCTATAATAATATGCAAATAGCATGTGTGTACATGATTGTGTTTTTGAGAAAACAATGTTTATGCGTGGTTAGTAAAAAAAACTACAATTTTGAAGTCACTGATATAAGGTCATAAAACACCTAGAGAAAATTTGTTCACAAGACTGTAAAACCTGGAGCTTGTAGCCTAGAATTTTTGCTTCAAAATGATGTGAAAATCATCTTGTTTACTCACTCACAGAAAACAATAGATTGATTTAAAATTTCTAAGACACTTTTTGTTTCAAAAAAGCATATATGCGAGTAGGCGTCAACTATCATGAATATTTGTGTGATTCACACCTGAGAATACAAAGGCCTGCATAATGAGCTGCATAATGAGCCTTTCAGTCAGGTATGTGACCGAGAGGGAAGAGTTACAAGAAAGAATGTGAGGACAAAATAAATGTATATATTTTTATGTTTGTAGTTTATTTAGAATATATTTAATTATCCCCAATAATAACCTGAGATTCACTTGTGATTGCAGTTAAAGAGTTTATTAGGAACAATCAAAGCTGACTTTCAAAGCTGAATTTTTAGCATCATTACTCCAGTCACATGATCCTTCAGAAATCATTCTAATATTCTGATTTGCTACTCAAAAAAAAAAAACATTTATTATTATTATTATTATTATTATTAATTTTGAAGAGATTATTTTTTTTATTAATTGAAAGAACAGCATCGTTTCTAACATGATTATTGTATTTATCACTTGTGTGCTAAATAAAGTTTATATATATACACATATATATATATATATATATAATATTTATATATATAAGTTTATATATAAATGGTATAGTGTATATTGTTACACTTGGAGTAAGACTGGAGTAATGATGCTGAAAATTTAGCTTTGATCACAGGAATAAATTAAATTTTAAAATATATTCAAATAGAAAGCAGTTATTTAAAATAGTAAAAATATTTCACAATATTATTGCTTTAGCAAATGCAACTTTCTGTATTTTGGATCAAATAAATGCAGGCTCATGTGTCATGTTGAAATGTTTAAATGAACATCACATACCTGGCATTTCCAAAATGTATATTGTTTATGTGCTCTGAAGGACATACTTTTTTGAAGAGATTTTGAAGAGATGGGAGTGTGTGCCTTGCTTGGTCTTAGCTGTGTTCCAGGTTCCTGAGTGGGCTGCTTATTTGCATTTGCTCGCTTTGCAACAGGTTATTATTTATCTGAAATAAAAAAAGTAAGCATGCTGTTTATGCAAATAAACTGCATTATTAACATTATTGTGATGATCCCTGATACTATTAGTAATTTATAGGGAAAAAAGAACAGAATTACCACAAAGCACATTTGTTGTCAGTGATATTTACAGCTTACTTGATAAACTTTTTTTACCACAGACGATGGCAAACACCAATGACGGGGTATAATACATTCAAAATATTTACACCAGAGCTGTCTATGTTATAGAACATAAAAAAAAAAAACGTCCTGGCATCGTGAAACATTGAGATGATGTAAATGAAACTTCATAATGTTTCACCTGATTATACATTTAGTCAGGAATTCTAGTTTGGAAGAAGTCTAACTAGTAAAATGTGTACAAGTTATATTAAAACGTATACAAGTAGATTAATATTTGTTTTTTGTATGATTTGAGATTAGTAATATCAAGCCGCTTCGTTCTTCTTTCTGAGGTAATCCAAATCTTATTCCTCTCAGCAGTCTTATTGAGGTGAATTATGTCTTATTCATCTCAGCGCGAAGCAAACAGTAACATTTAAAAAATGTGAAGTGCAGTCTGATGAGGGCGGTTACCTGCCGCGAGCTTCACGTGGATGCTTATAATAACAATAGCGCGCTCGGCGCGTGGGCGTGGTCGTATTAGATATAATGAAGGGATATGTGAAAGACTGGGCATCGCGTTGTTTTCATGTTGATTACTTTATCAAAGAATATTTGTGTTTGGTAGCACTTGCTTAGTTTAAAAGTAGACAGCTTTCTATAGATATATCTCTCATGTCTCTGTGTTGAGTATTCACTGAGTTACAGTTCATTTCAATGACGCGTTTCTAAATAAAGATCACCGCAGACCAAGGCTGCAGACAGCGCACTCTGTTTGTTTTCTTTATTTTATAAATGCACAAAGTTTTGTTGATATCATGTGTGTATACAATTAAAAGTAGACCCTTTACAGATTCGTTTGATGTATTGCTTTTATCAGTATGATCAAAACTGAAAGTGTAATTTAAGTTCTTTTCAGTCTTATCATGGGAATTTGCCTCAAAATGCGTATCCGTGTTAGCCGACTCCAGAGGGTTAAGGAAACAGTTTGACACTGTGTTATAATGAGCACACTCATGCCCTAAAGAGACCAGAAAACAAAACTAGAGCTATTTTGTATTGCATGGCGGGAAAGTACCCTATCCTACAGAAAAGCATTAAAAACTGCTAGATCTGATTACTTTTTGTCTCTTTTAAAATAAAACAAACATAACCCCAGGTATTTATTCAATACAGTGGCTAAATTAATGAAACATAAAGCACCAACAGGCATTGACATTTCCCAACAACACAGCAGTAATGACTTTATGAACTACTTTAATTCCAAGATCGATACTATTAGAGATAAAATTGTAACCATGCTACAGTATCGCATCAGATATAGTGCGCTATAGATCCCCTGAGGAACAATTCCACTCATGCTCTACTATAGAAGAGTAAGAATTTTATAAAGTTGTTAAATCATCTAAACCAACAACATGTATGCTAGACCCTATTCCATCTAAGCTCCTAAAAGAGGTGAGATTGAGGATGGGCTGGAGGCTGCCATCCTTCTTGGGGAGGAGGAAGTATTGGCTGTAAAACCCTGACTTGCTCTGAGCTGGGGGAACCATTTTTACGGCCTCTTTCACCAGTAAATTCATCACCTCAAAGCGTAGGACGTGTGCGTCTTTGCTCTGAACCAAGGTGGGAACCACGCCGCGGAACTGCAGGGGTCTTCGAGTGAGCCGAAATGTATAACCTTGATTCATTTTCCCCAAAACCCAGGCTGACACTCTGGGGATGGCCTGCCAGACCTTGGCTGATGTGGTAAGGAGTTGGACTAGATCGGGAGGTGGGTCTTGTTATTCGTTTACAAATACAATATTTAAAAAACAAATAATGACTGTTTTTTTTTTTTTTTTTTTTATTTTCGATTACATGCTCAAAATGGGAAATACGAAAAACGCCTCCACCACAAATCTGATTTTGATATTTAGTTATCCAATTTGGCCTGACCCGGATGTAGCTGTGAAACAGGGTTGCCGAGTCTGCATAACAACACCCTTCCAATTGCTGATCAATCTAGCCACAAAACGGCCATCATTATCCCAACTGAATTCCAGTGGTGTTCCCCTTCTAAAAAAAATAAATTAAAAAATGTAATAACTTTCCGGGGAGTAAAATTAGCGTTTTTGGGTGGTAAATATTCCGTTCCACTTCCAGGGAGGGAAGGAGGAACATTCAAGCGGGAAACCATATACCTGGCAACACTGATGAAAGAGCGCATGCGACCATCACTGTCTGACAATCAATCACAATGGAAAGTTTTGTGTTCTTCAGAGGTAACAAGCGAATCACTTTAAAAGAAAATGACCTTGCAACTGACAAGATCGGCAGGATCTTTCAGGTAAAGTTACTGTAGATTCAACTACAAATGCCATTTCACACTGCACGGACCAAGGCACTTTGCCTGGTTTCGTCGGATCAGTGTGTTGGCTCTGTTAGCATTTGTTTAGGTAATTTGGTGATTGTAGACCGTGGTCGGAGTCTGTCGGTGTAGGGTACCTCTCTATGTCTATTAAAAAAAAATCACTATGCTCTTTACAAAACTTTTGTTCAGAATACACCATTTTGATGTTCTGTCAGAAGGGAGGCCCACTGTCTTTGAAAACAATTGGATGCCATCTGTTAAATTACACCATAAATTCCAGTGGCCTGATAAATATCCTGAACTTGTTTATATTGAAAATAAATATCTTTAAGGTCCATGGCCCCAGTTTGTACATCACTGATGACAACAATGTGGCTCTGTTTCCTGCGCCTGATGGCCACTTCAGTCTTCTTGACCTCACAGTAAGGGGGCATTATGAGGTGCACGGTGAGAGCATCACCGTGGAGTGTTCACCTAATACACCTGTAACGCCCAACCCTACTCGCTTTTCCTTCCACCAGCCAGTCAGTGCAGCAGCGGGTTCTGCAACTGGTTCTTCTGCAGTTCCAAGAGCAACTATGCCAAAAACTTTCCAAAGGTAACCAAATTAAACAATTCCTCTTTGTAAAAACTTGAAACAACTGAATATGTTACACCTAGTACATAATTTAAGCATCACAGTATAATAGTATATAAAACAATTGAAGACTTTACATGCTTTCAGTGCATTAGTTACTTTGTCATCCAGTCACACAAGTTAATTGCCAAAAACATAAAAATGCTGCATGCATGTAAACAATATACCCCTGGTTTCATAGACAAGGTTTAAGTCTAGTCCCGGACTAAAATGTTTGTTTGAGATGTTTTGAAAGCTAAGATATCTTAAAATGTTTCAGTGCCATTGTTTTGTCTCAAGATGCTCAGCAGTAATGTTTTTTTTTTTTTTTTTTTTTTTATACGGAACATTTATAAAAGCTACTTTAATGCCTTAATTGAACTAAGGCCTAATCCCGGCTTAATATAAGCCCTGTCTGTGAAACCAGGCCATAATGTACAGGAAGAGGATTCTAATATCAAATGTGTAAAAATGCCTTTGTTTTTATAATTATTTAGGAATATTTTCATTGCTGAACCTCATGATGGCAAGTTGGAGACCAGCAAAACGTTAACGGTGCGTTTTTCTGAGTTTGAGTCTTCTGTTTCGGGTATTCTGAGTAAAGTTAAAGAGGCCCTTGGACAAGAAGACTCACTGATCCTGACTGATGGCCAAGGAAAGGAAATCCTGGATTCTGAAGGAACCAGAGGTATAATTAACATTTTGTATTTCTTATTACAGCAGCATTTTCACTACCTCAAGAACACAACATATAAATACAGCATACTTTGTTTTAAATGCTTCATAATCATGTTAGAAATTATTCCAAATCTTTTGTTTTATAAATTATTTACTATACAGGATCAGCATACTGGAAGCAGAATGCACGGAAAGTATTTGCTGTGCTGCAGGAAGAATTCCTGCAGCTACGAGAAAGTAAAAGGAGGAGACTGAGGTACAGAAACTGCTGCATTTCATTATTAATTAAATTCATTACAATTTAAATCACATTTGTATGGATTGTCAACTAAATTTGCTACATATTCAGTATTTTCTTAAAAGTATATTTGAGAATTCAGGTCCTAGTGCAGATGCACAGCATCACTTGGGCTCAGTTGGGGCCACTAAATTCAGATGGGTTGATAGACTGGGACCTTAATTACTCTGTTTATTACAACAATTACTTTTGTAATTGTTGTAATAATATTTTCTGTTTATTACGAATACTTTACTTAACATGTTATTTAAAGTCACAGGTTAATACATAGGATTACAGTTAGACTGCATGAAGCCCTTGAGACTTTAATAGGTTTATAATGATCAAAGTATAGTTAAAATGATTGTATCTGCTTACTTTCACTGTGAATACACTATCTGTTGAAAACAAATGTAATAATTTTTGCCTTGTATGATTTAAATGTTTTCCAGTCGAAGAGAAGATACTGGCCTCCAAGAGGTTGTGGACACTATTGAAGAGGTTGTGGCAGCAGCCCAGGGACTGCAAGCAGTGTCCACAACGATGAAAGAGCTAATGGAATTTGCCAATTCCAATCGGAGGACGACAGTATCCCTTACAGATGCAGAAACCACAGCTGTCAGAGATGCTTTTGCGTGTATAATCTGCAAAGGTTTGTATAATTTAATATTTTATTCTTCAAAATAATATTTTAAAATATTATTAAATTGTGTAAAATCATCAAGCAGTGACTGAACCTACCATTTTATGTAATAAGAAAAAAATATATAATTTGTTTGTGCTAATCTAAACTTTATGAATACAATTGATTTACCACTTTCCACAAAGACAACAGTGTTCCACAAATGTATCAAATAGTTCTCAAATACTGTAACTGTAGTATTTAAAACTGAATCAAATTTGCAGGTCCAATGAACGAGCCCATGGTTTCATCATGATGCCAAAGCTTTATTGGCTGCAGGATTAGCATTGATGAATGGCAAACAAATTCTCCCTCCTGCCCAAAATGCCGTGCTGGTGATTCTGGCAACAACATACAAAGACTCATGGGCCTATCTGATGCATTGGCTGCACTCAGAAACATACTCTTGGATTAATACTATGTACTAGTATTATCAAACGTTGCACAATTGCGTTTTACTGTTGTTTCTTTGTCCTTCATCTCAAGATATGCAGTTCTAGTGCACAGTTAGATGTGCATCATTCCATATGGTTATTTCATTTTGTTTTGCATCCAATCTGTTTATTGTATTATCCAATACAATTTTACACAACTGTTTTTTTTTTTTTTTTTTTTTTTTGCAAAATACAAACTGAAGCAAAATGTTTAATATATTTATGTCTTTGAATTGAAGAGTTTGAACAAGAAATTTTAAAAACAACAGAGTTCTTGGCAAAAATAGACGTCTGTTTATTCAACTGAGATTTGGGCATGGTGGCAGCTAAATACATGCATACATAAATTTAATCCATTATTTGTATACCCTGGCTGATTTTATAGACTTCACAGCAGAAGTCTACTACATGCCTAATTAATACTGCCTAATTAAGACTTCACTGCTTAAAAAAAAAAAAATAGAGAATTGATGTCACTTTTCATACATATCTTTGGGTTACATTTATGAGGTAAAGAAATGCATCCTGAAAAAGGCTATATTCACTGTTCACTGCTTGATTGAAAAGTAGAGAGATGTCTGAATACTTTTCTACAAAGTCCTGCTCTGCATGACATCTGTCCTCCTCAGAGGAAAAGGGGTCCGTTCCAAAGGTAGACATCCAAGTCAGCGACGATCCCAACTCCCGCTCGTATATATTTGCCACAACAGAGGCATTGGGCAGCAGCTCATCTGAAATTTTTGATGGACATCCACTTGCTGCAAGTTCTTTGGGTATTCTACGGCCTAAAACAATTAAGCATGGCAAACAGCAGCTATCAAAGTGAATGGGCCCTGAAAGTGAATGTGCCGTGATTTTAAAGTGCCTATTCAGAAAAATATTGTAAAGTCCTCAGAGCATACCTGGGATCCTATGAGCATTCCATGCCTGCACTACTCTATTTAGTCCAATTTGGCTTAACTGATATGCCAAGTTTGAAGTGCAGAATTTAGTCATACTGTCTTCCATCTTGATGACTTCTTGGTCTAGCAGGTGCACCAGGGCCTGTTTCAATGGGTAGTTCACCCAATTGTTCACTTCAGGCCAAATCCTTTCTAAGATTCTGAAAAACAATGTTTCATATTATATGAAACACAGTGAAGAATGTATGAACTAATAAGGAAAATAAATTGCCAGTTTGAAATGCACATATGTATTATTAATTACATATTTTTATATTGGTTGTAGTAGTCTTATAACTGTTATCAGCATTGCAAAAACCTCACCATTGTTAAAGCTGTTTGGAGGTATGGTTGTCTGCTGAGGTTGTGTCTGTGTCTTGACAGCTTCTCTTGCATGTATAGGGACATGTAAAATTCCCTACCACGGTCAACCCTGAGCTGGTCCCACATGCCATAGTTAACTACAGCAGGTCTGAAATAAAAATATGTAAATTTGTTGTATGTGCACATGACAATTCTGAGAAATGCAAAGACAATTTTTAGCTTTTTTTTTATGTTGACAGCAATGCATATTCACTGGGTAACATTTCAGTATGGCAAACACATAGTCACTATTAACTATGACTTTTGACTCCTAATTTACTGCTTATTAATAGTTAGTAAGGTAGTTGTTAAGTTTAGGTATGGGGTAGTGTTAATGGGTGTGGTTTATGGTCGTGGAGTATGATGATTTAGTATGTGCTTTTTAAGTACTAATAAACAGCCAATATGCAAACTAATAAGCAACTAGTTAAATGTGAGAATTGGTCCCCATTTTTAAAATGTCACCAATCACTGCTTGTTACTTCCTCTAAGCATGCTCACCTGTAAACTTCTTCATAAATTACGAGGTTGTTTTTCACCGGCATTGTAGCATTGGCAATAATTTTGCTCCTGTAGCCATCAACTGCCAAAATGTGCGTTACACCGAACATCACAAGCTTCTCATTTTGATCAAGGTGTAGTTTGTGGCCCATATATTCGGCATGATATGGGACTGGGTTAAGATTACGTGCACCCTAAACAAGGGGGAAACATTTGATTATTGCAGGCTTCTTGAACCCATAGCTTATGTATTTACAGAAAGTTTTTTGCTACAAGATAATTCTTATAAATGCTGGTTATATTTAATTAAGTTCCACCGCAAATACTACGAAGTAAATTTGAAGTAATCATATTTCACTAACATTCTTTTCTTGCAGGGTTAACATTTAAATGTTTTTGGAATGCTTCTGATAACAAAATGTTTTAGGACTTATGCCACAGTTTGTATGGTGAAAGAAGTAACGAAAGGAAACAAAACTAGATGCATATACAGGTCCTTCTCAAAAAATTAGCATATTGTGAAAAAGTTCATTATTTTCCATAATGTAATGATAAAAATTAAACTTTCATATATTTTAGATTCATTGCACACCAACTGAAATATTTCAGGTCTTTTATTGTTTTAATACTGATGATTTTGGCATACAGCTCATGAAAACCCAAAATTCCTATCTCAAAAAATTAGCATATTTCATCCGACCAATAAAAGAAAAGTGTTTTTAATACAAAAAAAGTCAACCTTCAAATATTTATGTTCAGTTATGCACTCAATACTTGGTCGGGAATCCTTTTGCAGAAATGACTGCTTCAATGCGGCGTGGCATGGAGGCAATCAGCCTGTGGCACTGCTGAGGTGTTATGGAGGCCCAGGATGCTTCGATAGCGGCCTTAAGCTCATCCAGAGTGTTGGGTCTTGCGTCTCTCAACTTTCTCTTCACAATATCCCACAGATTCTCTATGGGGTTCAGGTCAGGAGAGTTGGCAGGCCAATTGAGAACAGTAATACCATGGTCAGTAAACCATTTACCAGTGGTTTTGGCACTGTGAGCAGGTGCCAGGTCGTGCTGAAAAACGAAATCTTCATCTCCATAAAGCTTTTCAGCAGATGGAAGCATGAAGTGCTCCAAAATCTCCTGATAGCTAGCTGCATTGACCCTGCCCTTGATAAAACACAGTGGACCAACACCAGCAGCTGACATGGCACCCCAGACCATCACTGACTGTGGGTACTTGACACTGGACTTCAGGCATTTTGGCATTTCCTTCTCCCCAGTCTTCCTCCAGACTCTGGCACCTTGATTTCCGAATGACATGCAAAATTTGCTTTCATCCGAAAAAAGTACTTTGGACCACTGAGCAACAGTCCAGTGCTGCTTCTCTGTAGCCCAGGTCAGGCGCTTCTGCCGCTGTTTCTGGTTCAAAAGCACACGCCTGTGCACGGTGGCTCTGGATGTTTCTACTCCAGACTCAGTCCACTGCTTCCGCGGGTCCCCCAAGGTCTAGAATCGGTCCTTCTCCACAATCTTCCTCAGGGTCCGGTCACCTCTTCTCGTTGTGCAGCGTTTTTTGCCACACTTTTTCCTTCCCACAGACTTCCCACTGAGGTGCCTTGATACAGCACTCTGGGAACAGCCTATTCGTTCAGAAATTTCTTTCTGTGTCTTACCCTCTCGCTTGAGGGTGTCGGCAGTCTTACCCATGATTGCGGTTTTGAGAAATGAACCAGGCTGGGAGTTTTTAAAAGCCTCAGAAATCATTTGCAGGTGTTTAGAGTTAATTAGTTGATTCAGATGATTAGGTTAATAGCTCGTTTAGAGAACCTTTTCATGATATGCTAATTTTTTGAGATAGGAATTTTGGGTTTTCATGAGCTGTATGCCAAAATCATCAGTATTAAAACAATAAAAGACCTGAAATATTTCAATTGGTGTGCAATGAATCTAAAATATATGAAAGTTTAATTTTTAGCATTACATTATGGAAAATAATGAACTTTTTCACAATATGGTAATTTTTTGAGAAGGACCTGTATATATATATATATATATATATATAGCCTAAGTGAATTTCACACAGAAAGACTTTGATGTACTCCAAATGCACTGTGTACTTTATAAATAAATAATAATAAAAAAATACACTAAAAACCTAACCCTAACTTTTAATATGAACTACAGCTTTTATAATATTTAACTGGCATTTGTTTATTAATTTTCTAATACTTTTAGGTTTTATATTTGTACTTTCTATTTTAAAAATAATGGTGTGAAATTGTGTTTTTGTGCATTGTCTCTCTTCTCTCTGTCCAGTTGCTCTCTCTCCTTTACTCCAGGTTCCTGCTCATAACTGACTGGAGAAGTGGATTGGCTTCTCTGCACGTGTACATCTTTTAAAAGTCTCATCCTGAGAGATTATGGCTGTGTGTGTTGAGAGGATGCAGTCATTGTTTCAAAGCTAGTCGAGAAACTTTTACACACAACATTTTGTTTGCTTTTGTCTCTTTACCTTTTCTGTTGTTACTATTATTATTATTCTATCAGTATTAAAAGGTAAACTGTAAAGAGAGACAATGCTTGTAGTAGAATTCCTTTTTCTCTTTATTATTATTATTATTATTATTATTATTATTATTATTATAGTATCAGTTTTAAAAGGTAATGTGTTGATTGCATGCATAAATTGCTTTGTATGAGATGGGCGCCTGTTTTGGAACAGACAGGGAGGACACCTATATTTTTGTTCAGTTTTGCTACGGCCCAGTGAAGGAGCAGAGAGAAGCAACATGCAACAGATGAATGTCAGCAACAAGGAGTACAATTCATTTTCATTTATTGTGGGAGCGTTCCGCTCATTTTCACCTAAATGCCACATCACAAGCACAAAACAGCGCTGACTTTAAGCACTATCATAGCCTAACAAAATAAAAATGAACAAAAATGCAGGCATCTTCCCTGTCTTCCTGTCTGTTCCAAAACAGGAGAAAAAAAAAATATTTCTTCAAAACAAAACTATCCATCTCCTACAAATTTGCTTGTACAATTACTTATCCGTTTGTTAAAAAAATACAAGGTGACTGTGTGGAATGTTTCTGTTGAAATGCTGATTATTACTCATCAGGCTTATTAAACTTAAAAATATCATGAGAATAAACAATGCAGTTGTTTGCAGAATAGCCTATTTTTGTTTCAAAATGCAACAACGATTATAATTGTTCATGAAGCTAACATCACACAAGAAGCAGTTAAAGCCTTCGCCTTATAAGTCAGAAAATTAATAGAATAAATGCAGATCAAGCATTTATTGAATTTTTTTTTTTTTTTTTTTTTTTGTCGTATAACTGTGCAAATTTCTCCAAAATGTTCCAATTCATAGACTATTTTCATGGGAACCACTTATTTTTTTCCCATGACTGAGACATTATTTAAATGATAAACTCTTCATATAGTTCTTGATACATTTTAGTGTTGTATTTCAATATGTATATTTTTGGGTCCAATGGTGACCAACTGACCTTAGCGAGCTGTGCCAACACTGTGGGGAGAAGAATACTATGGAGGAACAAGGTAAGACAGGGAAAAAACAAAAACAATCTATACCTTGGCTAATTTTAAAATAAGAGGGTCCATCTCAGTGCTCTGATCATTCTGAGGCCTCATTAATGCATGGTACATCTTTCTTCAGAGGATATACACAGTATATGTATCACAGCTAGCTATATGTTTTACTGTATCTCAGATATTCACCCTAAATATCTTGGAAGCATTATTACAAGAGCCTGACCCCATGAAAGCCTACAGCTGTGCAGCGTGTCTATTTAAATCTCCACCTCCCCTGCCTTAATATTATGAGTGTTTAAGTTTTTGTTTAGTTAAAGGTATACTGTTAACCTGATATTACCTCACATTGTTTGAAAAATAAAGCATTTCATTGCAAATTAAAGCATTGGTTAAATATATATATACTGATATTACCTCACATTGTTTGAAAAATAAAGCATTTCATTGCAAATTAAAGCATTGGTTAAATATATATATATACACATATATACATGTGTGTGTATATATATGTATGCATGCATGTATGTAGAGTATGTATATAGATTATAGATAGTATTTGTGGTAAAACCACAAAAAAAAAAAAAAAAAAAAAAAAGGGACAATAAGTTTGGAAGGACAGATAAGTTTACCTGAAATGGAATTTACCCGTGGGGACTGTAAATAACAATGGGGTCACATATTCTGATGCCCCCTTTAAATACATTAGTAGCCTGTTTTTGTGACATCAGCTTCATGAACTTTGTTAAACATTTAAGTTGCATACAAAATGCAAAAATAGGCTACTCTGCAACAACAGGATTGTGTTTATTCTCATGACATTTTAATTGGTTTAGTAAGTCTGTTGAATAACGAGCATTTCTAAATAAACATTCCACACAGTCACTTTAATTTTTATTTATTTAAGAAGTGGTTAAGAATTTGTACAAACATATTCAAAAACATTCAGGAGTATCTACATTAGCTTACATAACACTTAAGGCTAAAACATAAGTAGAGGATTTTTTTTTTTTTATTAAAAAATTTAAAAAGTTGGTTTTGATCCATTTAAAAGTATAAGAAAATGAATAAATAAATCCAAAAAATTTAATGTGACAGCTGTACTGTTCATATTAGACCCAGATTCTTTCCTGGATAGGCTGCTATACAGTAGAGGAGGTTGCACGTTATATTGACGCGACCAGACTGTACAGACGCGCTCATTCAGTGTGCACGCGCGCCATGAACCTGTACGCTGTTTGCGTTCCCAATTCTCCTGTTTGATCGAGTTCAAGCCAAACAGTGACAACAGCGCCTACTAGGGTCACAGAATACGATGGTTACAGAATTTGGTGTAACACCTGTTAACATGTTTGCATTCCATAATCGATAAACTCCTTAGGTTGAAATCAGCACAACGTAAACTTAAGAACACGCGCTAGGCATCTTCTGACACCATGTTTATGTGTCTGGATAAGCATCAAATAAAAGGCAGACACGAGAGTGTAACTCAGTCACTGTATTCACAATAGAACAGCCATCAACAACAAGGCATGAGCAATCGACTGTCGATCGCATGATCTATTACATCCTGTAACCCCATACCTCCCCCCCCCCCCCCCCCCTATTTAAAACCGCATATAAAACCGCTGCAGAACGTTATGTTTTCTAATTCACGCATGAATTGCATTCAAACAGCTGCAGGAGCTCGCGACGCTGTCTGATAGCCAGGGTTCAGAGTTCAAACCGGGAGGGACATCTACGCTGAAACTGTGTTACTCGTCAGCTGCTCAACACTTTTATGAATTTTTTCCAGGCATGTGACAATGTGATACATGCATCTTCCCAAATTAGTAATGAGAATAATTTATAAATCTGCTGCTGTCAACAAAAAGAAGAACTGAGGACTTCCTGCGGGCTTCCGTCAAAATAAAAGCTCCATCAACATTCATAATTAATGTTAGTATTGTAATATTACTGTTGTTCTGTTAAATAAAATTGAAAAGTAAGACAATAATAATGATAATAATTACAACAGCTCTATTAATAGGCTACATTTATTATAACTCTGTAATATTTTCTAATGTTTTAAAAGAATGCCCTTCTGCTCAGCAAGGTTACATTTATTTGCAAGTCTGATTCAAGAAGGGGGTCTCAAAAATGGCCACAAAATAAAAATAAAAAATCATCAGTGTTATTTTTTAAGTATTTTTTTAAATTGCTGTTTTGTATTAGTGTACAATGTTTAAAAATAATAATTTGTTCCATGTAGTGTCCATTTCATTCATTTAACATTTAATATTGGAGGCATCCAAGTTATTTGACATAGGTAATTTTTTTTTAAAGAACGCAATTACTTTCCCTGGTTACTTTTATAATGATGTAACTCAGTTACTATTTGTGAGAAGTAACTAGTAACTATAACTAAATACTTTTTTTTAAGTAACTTGCCCAACACTAAAATGCTGCTTCTGCCACCTTATGACAATAGATTTACACTTGAATTAGGTCGTCTGTCATTAATGACAGCAGCTCATTGGAAAAGGATGAAAAATGCCCTTCATTGTGTTTGCACTAATAAATGCTGCTGCCTCCCTGCAGCAATCAACCTTGTTCCATATTTATTTGTATATCGTCATAAATATTAATATCGCAAATATTCTTGAAATATCGTGATATAATTTTGAGGCTATATCGCCCACCCCTACTATACACACGTGGTCAGAAGTTGGTACCGTGGTAAATATGATCAAAGAAGGCTGTGGAAATAAATGTGCATTGTTAATCCTTTTGATCTTTTATTTAGAAAATCACAAAAATCTAACCTTTCATTGCAGAATAAGAATTTAAAATGGGGGGAATATCATTATGAAATAAAGGTTTTTTTTTTTCTTTTGTTTTTTTCTCAAATACATGTTGGACACAATTACTGGTACCCTTAGAAATTCTTATGAGTAAAATATATCTGAAATATATTCCCACTCATATTCACATTTGTGAGCCCACCAGTGTGATTATGAACATGAAATTATGCAGCCATGGCTTCATGTTTCACAGAAATATAAATAGGTGGAAAAACAAAACAAAGGCCAAATTCCAAATTAATCACCCATCACAATGAGAAAAACCAAAGAATATATTTCTGATGTGCAGCAAAAGATAATTGTCTTCTATGGTCAGATGTAACTAAAAAATGAGCTTTTTAGCAGCAAACACTCAGGATGGGTTTGGTGAACACAGGGATAAAAAGTATCCCGTGTGTAAAATGAAATATACAGCTGTATTTTTGATGTTGTGGGCCTATATTTCTGCTGGAGGTCCTGGACATCTTGTTTAGATACATGGCATCTTTGATTCTATCAAATACCAACAGATAAAAAATCAAAAAGTGACTGACTCTGTTAGAAATCTTATAATGGACCATGTTTGGATCTTCCAACTGTACAATAATCTAAAAACAAACCTTAAAAACAACACAGAAATGGGTCACTGAGCACAAAACCAAGCTTCTGCTATGGCCATTCCAGTCCTCTGACCTGAACCCTATAGACAAGGAGTGTGCTGAACTGAAGAGAAGCACCACCAACATGGAGCTGGGAATCAGGGCCACATTAACCATTGGGCTAGGCAGGGCTGAAGCCCCGGGGCCCGAGCAAGGAGGGGGCTCGTGATTGGCTGTGGAGTAGATTGACGGACATCAGTAGCGCCGATCTCCAAAGCCCTACCACGCCCCTCACTTTTTAAGTGCTATTATTTAGTGGAGCTTTTCCATAAATTCCATGCATTACCTTTAGAGATTAAAACTTCACATTTGAGTTTGTTTTACCAATCAAATGCATTTATTATATATTTTACTTTTGAACGAACTGTGCATGTAGCCTATCTATCAGGTGATCGCTGCGCCTAATGTCTGCATTCACCTCTCTTTATTTGTTCTGGTGTAATCTAGAAATGGTCATGCAAAGAACAATTTTCGATAAGTAAAAATGTCAACTACTCAAAAATAAATAAATAAATAGTCAGAGAAAAAAATGAGGAGAGAGGGGAAAACATGAGTTAGTCACTATAATCCACAGCTAGTTTATATTAGCCTACTAAAGCTGATGATGGAGTGGGAGTTGTGGAACCGCAAATGGACCGGACACATGGAGCAGATAAAAACACAGCGTCATCATCCACACAGATTTTAGGTTAGTTTGATTATTAACTTGATAGATATATCTTGCTTTTTGTGTTTGAGCCAACTCTATAGGCCTAGTATTCATTTTGCGCGTCATGATGTAAGCTTTTCATTTAAACACATTTTAAGCATTGTGGTTTAAAAACTAATTTAACTGTTCAGGGACATTATGCAGTGAGGCAGAATTCATTTTGGCAAATGTGCACATTAAGACGGTTTCTGATACGCGTGGAGTGCACTTGCTCGTCTGCGCCTGACTAAACTAAGAGTTATTTTTCATGCCTTGTGTTGAAACATTAGAATACACATAGTTACGTGTCTCCTCGTCAACACAGTCATTTGTGACTTAAATGACCGTTAATAGTTCCTGGCATAGGAAATTATAAAGCATGTGCACTAGTTGGCTATTATGAGATCCTGGCATAGGATGAGATTTTAAAGGGATATAGTTCACCCAGAAATTTAACCACCAGAAAGTTTCTTGTCCCTGTTAACTCCAAGAGGGTGTTTTTTTTTCTTCTTTTTTTTTCATACTATGGAAGTCATGGGGGACAGAAACTGTCTGGTTACCAGTATTGTTCCAAATATATATGTTTGAATTCAACAGCAGAAGGAAACTCATACAGGTTTAGAACAACAACAACATAACTTTAATTTTTGGGTGGACTGTTCCTCCAAGGCAGCCTAATATAGCTGCTGTTGCCATTTGTTCCAATAATGTAAATTAAACATTAGAAAGAAAATCACTCACTGTTCTTGACCGAATCACTTTCAGTCTATTTGTTGTCTATTTATTTTATACAATATAATATTTCTTATTCAGTGCTTTAAGTGTCTGTAGGTCAGTTTCTGTGTTCTTCATCACTGTTTACTTGTCTTCACTAAGTTTGTTTTTAGGTAGGCTAGTATTTTTATTATTTTTTTAATTTGTACTTTTTTTTGAGATATGGGAATTGGTAAAATTTATGAAATTTCAATGCATCAAAATTTTTGATTGGATAAAAATACTATTTTAAGCTATATATATATATATATATATATCATTATTGTGATGGGGGCCCTGCAGTAAGTCATAGCCCCAGGGCCCAGTGAGGTCTTAATGCGGCCCTGCTGGGAATCTAAGGGTCTGGAGAGATTCTGGATGAAGGAATGGTCTCTGATCTCGTCAGGTGTTCTCCAAACTCATCAGGCTTTACAGGAGAAAACTCCTATAATATTTTGGCAAATGGAGGTTTCAAAAAGTATTGAATAAAAGGGTACCATTAATTGTGTCCAATGTGTGTTAGAGAAAAAACATTTATTTCATAATGATATTTCCCCCATTTTGAATTCTTATTCTCCAGTGAAAGGATAGATTTTTGTGATTGTTTAAAATAAAAGATCAACAGGGTTAACAATGCAGATTTATTTCCACAGCTTTCTTTGATCATATTTACCATGGTACCAACTTCTGACCACGTGTGTATATTAACATCTATATGGGAACATGTAAGTTACATTTATATGTAACCAAATCTGACAAATATATTTTGTAATAAATATCCATATATGTATGTTTATATCCCGTAATATATGACTATAAATATGTGTGTAATATATAATAAATATAATATTGGTAATGTCTACTAAATGTATTGTGAAAATACATTTGTACTATATATATATATAAACTTGCTTCATGTACTGTGTTATGTAACCGAGACTTATCACATAACTTACATATCATTGCTCTTTTGTTGGTATGATTGCTGTTGTCCTCATTTAAGTCGCTTTGGATAAAAGTGTCTGCTGAATGATTAAATGTGGACATTAATTTGCCTGAATCTGTGTAGAATTGCGGACCTTTGTAGGCATATTGGGAATGTATTAATGAGACACTTAATTTTGTATGTAAACCCATGTGTTAATAAAAAGGAATGAGTGTTTCAATGAAGCTATGTAGTAGACTACAGTATTGTTTCTTATTACTAAATATATATTTTATATGTATCACTATATGGCTATACATGGTTCATGCATACATTGCAGAATATTGAAAAATATAGTCCCATATATCAAAATTCACATATATTTTTGTTTCGTAAGGTTATGAGTGTCTGCTGGGTTTTTCTTTCTTCACTTTGTTTTTTTATTTATTTATTTAATTTATTTTTTGTTGTTTTTTTTGGGTGTTATTTCCAACTAACAGTCTGTCTCTTATTATTCTTTATTTTAGATTCATTTTTATTGTCGTTTGAAATGTTAGTTTCTTGGCAACAAAATGCAGTTAGCATCTAACCAAAGGGCAATAAGCAGTAAGTACAGGATATACAGTGTCTACAATATGTTACTCTTGAGTCACTGGCAAATTTCTGATAGTTTATGAGCTGCAGTAATAAACATTTCTGCTGACTCACACGGTTCTTTGCACCTTCTGTTGAATTTAACCCTCTCAAAGATAACATTGTGCCTGTGAATAAAGTGTTTCTCGAACGCTTCTTTAACTTTGTCATATTCTTTCCTGTCTGCTTCAGACAAAGCCAGTGTGCACATGATCAGTGGCGGTTCTACACTGAATTACAGCCTGGGGGAGACCCGCTTCGAGCGGGGGACAAAAATTCTGCACAAACAGTTATATTTTATTATAACAACATAAGTGAAAGAGAAAATTATATTTCTCAATTGCACAAATCCTTCATTAGAACATTTGAAAAACACACCTAAGAGAATCCAGTTGTATAAGCATCATAGCAAAAATGCTAACAAACTTATACACACCAATTAACATTAGCCCTTCATTCATGACATGGATACCGTAATAATCATACAGAGAGAACATAGTTGCATACCTTTATCTTTTCATCGTTTCTCCTCTTCTTCTTTTCTTTTTTTTTTTTTTTTTTCTAAATTGGGCACTTGATGGCTTTGTCCTTTTCCTGTCCATCTCTGTGTTTATTTGGCACTCGACAATCAACAGATCCCCCCCCCCCCAACACTGTCACTCACGACCAGAAGTCAAGACTAAACCAATTCATCTTGGTGACCACATAATCGTTTTGTATTACCTATTTTTATTAACCATTTCACATAATTCAGAAAAACAAAAATGTGCAGGAACTACAGGCCTGTATTTATAATATTATGCATGAAATGTGTGTTATTTGGAAGAAAGTCGAGGTGTGACTGACTTTAGCCCACTAATTCCTCTAGAGTATTGCTCTATACAGTGGATTAACTTGATATTCTTGACTTTTTTCATTGATCCCCGCTCAAATCATCTAATATAATTTGGCCAGCTGCCAAAATCGCTTTAGTCGAAATGTTCAGGTGAAGTTATTGAGAACAATGTATCCATCTTAAATATTTACTTGGTGCTGATTTCTGTTTAATTTTCTGTGTTTTTATCTTCCCAGGCCTCCCTCACACTCTGTGTCTGTCTCTCGCAGCTGTCCGTTGCTGATGCTGTAATAATCTCCTGTGTAACTGTCTGTATGTAGATGTGTATGCAATTGTGTGTGTATGCAGGAGTTACTAGAAACACCTGAGCCGTATTAAGTAGAACGCAGAAGTAGTTGCGCAAGTAGTCCATAGAGACATGAAATTTATAATTTTGATATTCCTTTAAACAGATTAGATCAATTTATGCAGAAATACAAGT
The DNA here is from genome assembly GCF_018340385.1 of Cyprinus carpio. Lineage (NCBI taxonomy): Eukaryota > Metazoa > Chordata > Actinopteri > Cypriniformes > Cyprinidae > Cyprinus > Cyprinus carpio. The sequence goes on from NC_056615.1 coordinate 2,192,533, forward strand.
AAATCTCCAGACCTTCCATACTTTTTCTTGCAGCTGTATTTGAGGTTTGCTGTACTGTGACTCTGATATTTATCACACTCACTGACTCTCATTTGACTCAGATGATTATATTTGAGTTGCGATAAAAACAACTAATATTTTATTAACTGATGTATGGTCAAAACCATGATTACCTGGACTGAGTATCTAAAACACAGAGAGAGTTCATCTCAGTGTGTGTGTGTGTGTGTGTGTGTGTGTGTGTGTTCACACAATCTAGAGTATCTGAACACACACAGTTACTCTTCAAATACAGCTGAAGACGACATACAAAAAGCATTAATTCATAGAGCACATAGAAACTGAACAACATCAACGTTTAGTTGTAATTTGGGACTTTAAGCATCAGTTACTGATAGAACAGCAACACCAGCAGGAAGTATAAAGTGTAAACTGCCAAAAAACATAAACATCACTTAGCAACAGTAAAGAGGATGGTGTAACAGATAATTTAGTTATTTGACAAAGTACACAAATAATGTCATCAAAAAATGCAGGAGAAAGGTTGCTTTTGGCATGAAATGATCAACAGATACAGTTACAACGTCACAAGCTTTTAAAACAACATTTTCTTACTACGACAAATCAGCTATTCTCCTGCAGAAGACGCTTACAGTACATCAGAGAGCAGCAGTTAAAGTTAAATAAAAGTCAAAACAACGCCGTTGCCATAATATTCTTCTAGCAGCTGTTGCTTAAAGTTTTTTTTCTGGCTGGTCACATCAGTTATAGTATCCAACTATTTATAAAATCTTTTAAAGTCAGTTATTACCTTGATATACTATATCAAGTATAGTATATCAAAGATGTGATCAACAACATTATGTCACATATTTGCTGTGTCCCAGTTCAGGTGCTGCATCCTTAAAACAGTTTTTCAAGGCCACACGAGTTGTTAAATGGGTCAGTCTGACATACGGAGGATCACTCTTGTCGTCTAGCACGTGTGACAGCTGCCGTTGATGAGTGACTAATGTTTGTACTGGACTTTTAAAAAAGTGATATTCAACAGTCTGAACACAACACAACCTGTCTAAATATGTGCACCTTGATCTTCATATGTACATAATAAACTACATTAGATATTTTAGTAAGATATCAACATTTAAGTGTTTTTGTAACATTAAATGTTCAATTAGGTGGAAACCCAGCACTTTATTTGTAAGTTTAAATCTGAATTTTCTGTTAAAAAATCCTATGGTGTCTGCGTCAATAGCCTTGACATGCAGCGCATCTGCGCTCACAGCGACCCGAGTTTAATTCCCGCTGCTGTGATGCAGTCGGTCTTCAGATAAAGCCTTCGAAGGATACAGCATCTGAATTGAGACACAGTTATTGTCTGTTTTGGTTCATTTGAGTTTAGTTTCTTGTCCTGCGTTTAGTCTGTGTTTTTGTTTGCTATTGTTTCTAATTAGTCGACTGATCAGTCCAAGCTGTGCCTAGTTTTATCTCTCATTGTCTTGCATATTTAAATATCCATTTGGTTCATTTTGTACAGTGTATATGGTTTGGTTTTCTGTTCTCCAGAGTATTCTTGGTGTTGCTGAGTGTTTTTTCTGTGTGTTAATAACGAAACTGCTTGTAATTAGACCCTCTGCTCTCATTTTGTGAATCAAACTGTGCCACAATATTGACAGAGAATCACAGTCTGTATTTATGTTGTCAGATCAGAGAGTTTGAGTGATCCGTAAACACTAAACCCAGGATAGAGCGTCTGAGTGAATGTGGTCTGGACTGTGTGGATGAGGTTCATTGTGTCAGAGACGCTGTAGAAGGACAGAGTTCCTGCTCTGTGATCCACATACACTCCTATTCTCCTGCAGCTGGAGGAAACAGGGAGTTTAATCTCTTTGTTATTGTGCCAGAATGAGAAACTAGAGAGAAAGCAGTACAGTCTCCAGGACTGATCATTACATCCAAACACACACTCACAACCAGATCCCTTCCTGCTGATGCTCTTATATGACACTGATATAAACACATCACTCCCACTCCACTCAAGCTCCCAGTAACAGCGTCCACTCACACTCTCTCTACACAACACCTGAAGATAACGATCAAATCTGTCTGGATGATCAGGATACGGCTGAGGTGTGTGAGTGTAAGTCACTACTCTGTTCTCTTCAGACAGAGAGAGGTGTTTATATGCAGTGTTTGGATCCAGAGTGAACTGATGCGAATCTGATGAAAAACAAACAAAAAAAAAAAACACAAAGTAATCAGGAGTTGTAAAAGTTATGCTATCTTATTTATCTCATTTATATCTTATCTATCCTTATTTACTTATTTTTAAAGATTGTTTTGATCTATCAGAGTTAATTTATTGTTTTTTACATAAACACAAATGCAAACACATTCACATGCAGGCCTACAATTCACACACAAGCACAGAAAGCTGTAGATATTTGGACAAAACATATCAAGTTGTATTTTTAGAAATTTTTTGGATTTGTTGTTTTATTGTTGCTATGGTGATCAGCAAGTATTAAAGTATAAATGAACTATTGGGTATCACATTATTATCACATTATGTATTTGTATGTTGGTTCATAATGGTTTTAAGAAAGTACCTTACAATTAAATGAGTATTAATTATTAAACTACTATAAAAAATTTCAATAATGTTATCTGACTGCAAATTTAAAGTAATTAATAATTAAATGTAAACTGGAGTATTTTTTAATGTCTTTTAATGTCTTTAATGTAACTGCACATAATTCATAATGAATGTGAATATAATATTATTTTTCAGTTCTGTCACTTCAAACTAAACTTTCTTGTTAAAGTATCATAGTGTGTGTCATTGTGTTTGTTAGTGACTTACATTGTAGGAAGTCCTCTCTGGTTCTGGGAACAATGTTACTGTGAGTGACTGTGAAAATAACAGATATAAACACTCAGAGAGAAAATCATACCTGTATCTATTCCTTAGACATTTCTCACATTTTCTTTATGATATTAGATGATGTTTGTCTCGTTACAGAGAGCAGATGAATCTCTAATATTTTACCAGATATCTTTTTCATCTCCTCTTTGCAGAAATCCTCTAGTTTGAGTCTCAGCTGACAGACAGATTCTCTCACACCATCAAAAGAAAAGAGGAAACTGACAGAGATGTTTTCTGTAGATTCAGGAGGAGCTGAGAGACACTGAAGACTCTGCAGGAATAAAAATACACACGACTCAAAGACCTCATTATCTCACACTGTCCCCAATTACCTGCACTACTTTTTCTTCTAGATCTCTGTCACCTGCAGGAAATGGATGTGATCTTCTGTGTGTGAAAGCTTGCTCCAGCTCAGTGTTTCTCTTCTTCAGATCTTCAATCTCCTGCTCCAGTCGCTCCATTTGTCCTTCAGCTCGACTCACTGCAGTCTTCTCCTGATCTCTGATCCGCTGTGTCACCTCAGAGCGGCTTCTCTCAATGGAGCGGATGAGCTCAGTGAACATCCTCTCACTGTCCTCCACTGCTGTCTGTGCAGAGCGCTGTTAGACACACATCACAATCAGCTCTTACTGCTTCCTCACAGCGGCTTCAGTGGGACTGAAAGAGGAGTCAAACTGTGTCTCAAACTTCTCTTCTTCTCCAAACTCACCTTATGAGACTCCACAGCCTCTCTCAGCTGCTCAAGATCTTTCTGTCTCTGCTGGATTCTCTGCTGGATTTCACTCTGTGTCTCCTTCAAGTGTTTCTGCAGGAGAAAATAAAAACAGCAAACCTCACATATAACACAAAACTATCACAAAATCATGTAAAATTGTGCCTGTTTGATTTAAAAAAAATAAAAATCTTATTTATGTTTCTCAGAGTTTTAAGATCATTAATTTAATTTAATTTCCATGAAGTCCTCACATATGAAGGAAGGCATATAAGTTTATTGCCATCATTATTCTGCAATCAAGAATTAATGTGAAGAAATAAATGTTCAAACTGAGTGCAGTTTGCAGCAAAAAACAATAACTCTGATGCATGTACAGTTATAGTGGAAATCTTGAGCGATGTGACAAAGGCGAGTAAAGTTCAGCTCATGCTCTAATGCACAGAGGTGTCATGTAGTAACTCCCAATGAGAGAGTAGATGACATGATGCACTCATGATACAGCTGGATACTGCAGTGAGGAGAAACACTTGAAGTGTCAGCATTAATACATCAATGTGTTTCAGTTCATACCTCTTTCTCTGTCCTCTCTGCTGCAGTTGATACAGTCTCATGGTTTTTATGTTCATCCATTGCACACAGCATGCAAACACATCGCTGGTCAGTACGACAGAAAACCTCCAGAAGCTTCTCATGTTTCTGGCAGATCATCTGCTGCAGTCGTCCAGTGGCATCAGTCACTTTGTGTCTCTTTCCTGAATGAAACTCTTCATGACGCTCAAAGTGAGTTTGACAGTAAGACTCCAGACACACCAGACAGGACTTGACAGCTTTGTGTTTTCTTCCAATACAGATGTCACACTCCACGTCTCCAGGTCCAGCAGGAACAGCAGCTTTTAGTTTGGTCTTCTTCAGTTTCTCCACCACTTCAGCCAGCATGGTGTTTTTTCCTAAAGCAGGTCTTGGACTGAAGGTCTGTCTGCACTGAGGGCAGCTGTAGACTCTCTTCTGATCCTCTTGATCCCAGCAGTCTGTAATGCAGCTCATACAGTAACTGTGTCCACAGGGAATGGTCACAGGATCCTTCAGGAGATCCAGACACACTGGACAGCTGAACTGCTCCACTGAAAAAACACTGGCTTCAGCCATTTCACTGTCTACAGCAATACAGACACACAAACAACAGCTCAACAGCAGATCAGTTTCAGTTTCTCTGAACTGAGTTTCCTGGTTCTGTGTTTGAGAGACGTGTGCAAAACAAGTGTGTCTGGAAGTCTGTAAACTCACATCCTAAAATGTCCACTAGGTGTCAGTCTCATACAAAAACACAGAGTTGGTGAGTAAACAACTGCATCCAGTCTTCAGTGACATACAAGCAAAGGGGGGAGACAACACAGACTGAAACAGATCTGACCACACATACACTACACCTTTAACACACACAACATTACCTACACCCAGAGGTAACCACATCTACTGATAACACATTCAACAAATATATTCTTCCCACAGGTAGAATGTCCAAATTTTAGTGTAACAAAGTTACATATACCCTCCATGAAGAAACATGCAGCCATCCTCACAATAGCTTATAACATCTGACACTAAGTTAAGGTACATGACACACTAGCTGCACATGACATCCTAGCTCAACAGCAGTTGTAAGCCATGCTAGGAAAGCCCACAGCAGCTTTGTTTTGTTTGTTTTGTTTTGTTCTTCTCTGACCTATCCTTCTCCTTCCCCTCTTTCCTGAGTAGGTGAAACACCTAGACACCCTGCAAGGGTCGAAGGTCTGATATTAGGATTGACTCACACCTAATATCCGCCAGCCACTCTAAACTGAATGGAAGCCAGAGAGCTCCATGCACGATAGGTCAACTCATTTCATTGCAAATGATGTTACTAGAAAATTAACGGTAAACGTTTAAATTAAGACAACCTACTGTAGAAGAACCAAACAAAGTTATCCACAAATTTGATTGGCGAATCAAAATACAACAACAATTTCCAAAATGATCTAAACTATCCTCAATGTACTAAACTACATGGACTAATTAAACTTAACCACGTGTACCTAAATAACCTGATGCCTGCACCAGTACAGTAACTGTCATGGAGGTGTTGTCTTGTTGTTTGCTGTGTTTGTCTGCTTCTTCTGCCTTTGTTTCTCCAGCGATCGACGATGTCTTCAGCTAAACACCTTGCTGATCGAAGGGGGGATATGTAGCGTGAACCAGACAAATTAAAGATTCGATCGGGAGCCTGGTTGAAACATGAGCCGAATTCCACAGAAAGGCAGGATGTTGTAAATCAACTCCCAGCACCACAGTCTGATAACCAACCAACTCTTTCACAGAACAGCTTTCAACATTAACACACCATTAGAACAATTATTGACAATTTCAATTCGAAGAAGAGATTGTCTAATTTGGGGCAAGTAATCGAAGAAATGGACAGTCTGACCCTCACATGTAAAGCCATGAGAGTAAACAAGATCGTTGGATTGACTTCCCCCAACCTAGCAAAACCAGACTGAAATTCCTAAGGAGACCTGTTAACCCCTCTGGTCTTCACAGGACATATCCTTGCTCCCCAGAATGGCACAGAGAATGCCTTCCAATGCATATATGCACCAAAATGAACTCAAAAAAGACTTCTAAATGGATATCAGTCCATTGCTTAACTCCATATCATACATGAACCCACACATTTGATTATAATGTTTCTAATCACTTATTGTGTATGTCTTTTTAAATAACTCTTGAATAGCTTAAGGGATCATATTCATGTTTAGTATGTGTGTGTTCGAATCTTCTTGCTTGAAACGTTTCTGACCATCAGTTATTTGTCAAATGTATCATATTCTTGTTATAGGAATCATGTCCAAATTATACTCTGCAAGAGCGGGAAAATTCGGACCATGTGCTTGATAAGATAACATATGATTTATGAATGGGTGGGACAAACAATGCAACACCACGAGAAAAGACAATATCTAATTGGTCAAGACAACATTTGAGTTGTGGCCAAAATGCCAGTTTAAATACTCAGGACACCATCAAATTTTGCTTTTAGCTTTGCTTGTAGTTTAAGCTTTTAGTCATGCTTTGTCATCACTTTTAGCGTTCTTCGAGCGCCGTTCCAGCGTGCTTCGGCCTGCACGCCTGCTGCTACTTAGCCACGATGAGAAGAAACACCACCTAGTCTCGTCAAACTTTACTTCTGTTCTTTTACTTTAGTTTCTTTTCTTTTCCGTTTGAGAGTTCGTGTTCTGAGTTAAGTTTTGTAACGCCGTGTCTCCGAGTCTGACCTCGAGTGCCCTGTCTGAAACTACAACCAGCCCACAACTCCACATCTTCAGCCAACGCCCAACCACGGGCTTCCCAAGACGTCACTTCAACGACTACTGAACTTCCAGCCAATCAGCAACTTCGGGAAACCCGCTTTTCAGCGACAACAAAGGGAACCCCGTTAAACAGGCAACGCAAGTAACCTCCAGACTTACATCTGTACTGGTGTTATCTAATATAATTTTAACCTCATTGAGGAACTCAGTGCGAGGGTTAATTAAGTGATTAATGGTTGTTCATGTCTATGCAATTTCACGTATTGCTGTAAACTTGGGATTTCACATTTTCATTCTCTTAAACTCATCCTTTCCTAACTCTCTATCCTACTGCAACTTGTGTGAATGTGTGAGTGCGTGTGCTTATGTGTTAGATTAGTTTATATGTCTTAGATTTATCTAATAAAGCCTTATTTATATTGAAAAGAGAAGTATCTTGTGTTTTGTGCTTACAAGTTAATGTCTTAAACTGCCGATCTTGTTACTGTGCTAATTAATAGTGTTTTCACTATACTTTGGATATTAAAATCCAGCGCAGATTTGATGTTATACGGCTCGTTCAGTGAATCGCTGGCCGTTTCAGTGATCAGCCGTGAAACAGTGATTCTGTTCAAATTCCCTTTAAAATCTTAAATGATTCCCTTTGAGCTAAATTGACCTGTTTCCCTTACATGAGTCTGTTTTGCATATGAAGTTGAACTGCACGTATTGTTCTTTTGTATCAATATTTCTTAGAATTATCAGTATGATACTTTGAATCTAAAAGAGGAAGAAGTCCAAAATCGAGACATTGACTAGACTATTTTTAAAGGTCAGGTGTTATTAGTGATAGCCAGATGACGACTTATGTCTAGAACAAGAGTATATAAGATAGACTCTGCAAAATAGAGGGGGTTTTGTTTTGACTTTCTGAGACTCTGGTCTCTCTATCCTTTCAGCTCACTTCCTCTTCTTTGGCTTCACTCGACAACTCTTAGACTCAGACTTAGAACTCTTACAGGTTTTTATTCAAATTCAGATACCTTGAAATTCAGATACTTTGATACTCTGATACTTTGATATTTTAATATTTTAATATTTAATATTTTGGTACTTTTGATTCGAACAGAATAATTGTTTATGTTTTAATTACAATTGTATTAATATTTTGATTAATACTGGTTGGGTTCAGTCCATCATAAATGGATTGTTATTAAAAATGTACTAACATTGGATTTACATTTTTTATATTTGAAGGTTGTTATTATTATCCAGAACTTTATTTCCAAGTTATGATTTGTGGTTTCTGTTCTCTATATTCTTTTTAATAAATTTACATATTATTACACCTTGACCGTCTGAATTGGATTAAATTTTGCATCAGTCTGTTTTTGTCTCATGTGTGTTGGAGAGACTGAGATATACATTTGTGTTTATCTGTCTAGCAGCAAGGTAGAAATAATACTTTAAAACGGACGTTGACATGATGTTGGTGAGGTTTTCCATCTGAGTGTGCTACGCTCATGTACCTCATATAATCCGGGTTCAAAAATTGATGCATTGATGATGCATTGTTGATACAGTAAATATGCAGCAACTAGTAAGTTACGGTACATCCAATAAGGTGCTTAGCATTCTTTCAAAACTTACCTTTCTTTGTGCAACTTCAGGTGTCAAACAAAGTTGGACGTTGTGGCAGGTCCGTCTGTAATCTTCGACCCACATGTTTTGCAAATTGCAACTCATTTTTTGTCGACTACCTCATAATTTTTATAGCCAAACGAAACTATCTTTGGTATCATTTTGCCAACTGGCGCATTGTTGCTTGTTGCGCCTCAGTGGTTATCTTGCAATGTGCCTGCTTAGATGCTGTCGAATCAACTAACATGGGACTACAGTGATTGGAGGTTGTGCAGGCAGCGCGCATGCTCTCTGCATGCATACAGGTGGTGCACATTTTTTTTCACAGATGCAGATACACTGAGAGCGGCGCGGCCGTGTGAAAAAAATTTGTCCCCAGGTTTTCATGGGAAGTAGCAAGTCTTCTCGAGTCAAAAGGCGCAAGTCCAAGTGAAGTCATGAGTCATTGATGTTAAAGTCCAAGTCGAGTTGCAAGTCTTTGTACATTTTGTCGAGTCGAGTCTGAAGTCATCAAATTCATGACTCGAGTCTGACTCGAGTCCAAGTCACATGACTCAAATCCACACCTCTGGTTGCTACCCCTTCCCTGTCTTGTCTGTTTGAATGGATGTTGTTTTGTTGAATTAAAGTTGATCACAAAAAAAAAACTACTAAAAAACAACACCAATGTAATCCAATGTAATTCACCATGCAGAGGAATCTCTTGACATCAGCAGTATTTTTAGGCTCTGGCATCTCTTGTATAGCTTTAATTTTGTCTGCGTCAGCTCGTATGCCCTCTGCACTGACGTATGTATTTCAGTGTCAAACCTTTCTGTTCTAGGTGGTTAAGTACTTGGACAAGTTTTGTTCTTTTTGCGTGTAGCGCTGAACACCAGGATGTCATCTGCGTGGCACAGAGTACCTTCCAGGCCCTCGAGCATCTGTGTTTAGTGCTTCTGAAAGTGTTTGGCTGCTGATGAAATGCCAAATGGAAGGCGGTGAAAACAGTATCTTCCAGAAGCCATGATGAAGGTAGTGAGCGGGACCGGATCTTTATGGAAGGGAATCTGCCAGAATCCAGCAGTAGCATCCACACTGTCAGAAAAAGGGTACGGTTGGGGTCCGTTTGTGAACACTTAGGGTACAAATGGTGAATTTGTACCCTCGGTGGGTCATAGTTACACCTTAAGGTACTCATTTAAAGATAAAAAAAGGTACAAATATGTTTCCAACTGTCAAAGGGCCCATGTTTGGACCATTTACTCCCCAAACAAAGGTACAATCACTTGTGTGACAAAAGTAGTAATTCAAAGTATATAAAATGTAACCCAAAATAAAACATATCAAGATAATCATTTTTATGAGATGTTGGTTATTTGGAAGAGATGCACAAAATAACCAAATATATTTAAGAGCCCACCCATCTTCACTGACTAGTTCTGAACAGTACACAAGCACATGCATTTTATTGATTATGCAGAGCATCAAGATAATAACTTTTAAACATAAAGCAAATGTATTAGTGTATGCCTGTATTTTTTATTTTAATTTTAAACTTATATAAGAGCTGTTTTAAGTTTTGCTTTTAATTTAGAGTTAGAGAAAACTTACTCATTTTTCTTAGCAAAAGCACAATGTAGACAAAATTATTTGACATTTATTTAAACTTATATTGTGTACTTTCAAATACGCATATTCGCTGCCGGCAATCTTTAAATTTGTGTCGTCCAATGGGATTGTAGCCCGCGTGGTGCATTTAATGCGCGCAAAAAAGAAGAGATGTAGTTTCTTGAAAAACTAAAAGAAGCTGGAATACATGTCACTGAAGACGAAGCACAGAAATTCAGAGGTAAGTTTAGTTTTAAGTACTGCGAAAATCCGTTGGTTCCCTTTCAATTCATGTTTAATTGATATTGCGTCTGCAACGTTAGCTAGGCCTGTGGCGCGTGAGGGAAACCTTTCTTCGAAAACACTGAACAGACAAAAACCAAACCATTGTTATTACATTTTAAGCTTATTGTTAGTATTACAATTATTTATCCAGAAATTAAGATATAACTTTTCGCATAACTTATAAGTTACCAATTATATGTTAAAGTAGCAGTGAAACGGCCAGAGAAACTGTTCAAACCTGTCGCGTTTTGTGTGAAGCAGCTTTTACCACAGATTTATAAATTAATTTTCCCAGAATTTTCTTTCTAAGTTGCGCTAACGTTACGTTACCTGTGTTCACTCCAGGAGCGAGTGAACGCCTGTCTGCCCCAGTGACAGTTTTGTACCTTTTTCTGAGAGTGTATGCCAGAGGTTCTTAACTCTGGCCCATGAAATCCATTTTGCTGCAGAGTTTAGCTCTAACCTTGATCAAACTCCCCTGCCTGTAACTTTTTAGTGATCCTAAAGACCTTGATTAACTTGTTCAGGTGTGTTTGATTAGGACTGGAGCTGAACTCTGCAGGAAAATGGATCTGGCGGTCAGGGGTGAGAACTCCTGGTGTATACGTATAGACTAAAAGTTTTTTTTGTTGTTGTTGTTGTTTTTTTTTTTTTTTTTTTTTTTTTTTTTTTTTTTTTTTAATTTTATTTTTATTTTTATATTTGTAAATTTAAAAATACATTGATTTTTTTGTTGATGTTAAAACCTCGAGCTCACACTGATCATTCAGTTTTTTTATTTTTTTTATTTTTTTTTTTTTTTCAGAAAATGATGTTGATGGGCAAACAATAGAATATGGCCTCACAGAGAACATGATCTCATTTTTCAAGGCTCCTTTAAAAAACAGGCCAAGTTTAACAAATTTGTACACGAGATGAAGGAGGTGGTAACAATAACACTAGAAACAGTGCCAGCAGAATCCTATCAACAAACTTCGACTACAGAAATGTAAGTATAACATTGAGTATTGTGTATTACATTGGTCTTATGTTTAGTGGTCGACAGATATTGATTTTTTATGCCTGATGCCGATATCTTAGAAAGCAGGGTGGCCAAGCAGCACACACAAAGAAACTCAGTTAACATACTGTGCTAAACATTCAAAATGTGGAGTTTTTATATTTATAATATACTGTATGATACAGTAAAGTAGGGCTGGAACAATGTGTCAACGTAATCAGTTATACGTAAATTAGTCGACTTGCAAGAAATGCATCAGTTCATCACACTGTTTATATTCAGCTGTTATTACAAAAAATATATGTTGAGCATAGTGGCTAATCATCAGTATTACTACTAATGCAAGTTCTTAACTACTACCCCATCCTCACTGCAGAAATGCAACTAGTGGTAGACTGCCTTCTGGATTTGCCATTCCACTATTTCCTAGAGATCTTCAGGCCAAGCTTGATAACAAAGAACCATGCCAGAAGTCCTCTAAGGAAAGACACAGAATCATTAGAGTTCTTCATGAAGCCGTGATAGAACACACAATGTAAGTCAGCAACTTGTAAAGCAAGATAAATACTTTGAATGCATATCTATGAAGCAAAGCTTTGTTGACATGCATTTGAAGTATTTGTTACTTAAAAGTAATACAAATTAAAGATAATTTTATCATTTAAAGTAGTTTCTAATAGGCCAGCTGGTTTTAATTAAATCTTTCAGGTATCCAACCAATGCAGAATATGTGCAGGTGGCAAAAGCACTTATCATGAAATTCCCTTTCCTAAAGGATCTTGAAGGGAATGGCTATATAATTTACAAGCAATGGACTTTACATCATGTGAAATGACTTTACCAGTGTAAATAAGAGTTACATAAGGCCATTGTTCCGTTAATGATATGGTCATAAATTTACATCAACAATTTTAATTGACAAAAATTGGTGGTTCTGTTTATATGCGTTCACAAAAATGACATGTCAACATCTCTTGGATGTTTTCCCTGAACTATACTGTATTCCCTCATGTGTTAGCACACTTGGCACCAGTCCCTCAAACGCAAATTTAAAGCTGAGCGTGCACCTCTGGTCCATGATGATGAGGTAAGAAAGAGTAAGGAGAAGTTTGGGCACAAAAAAGTGAGACTCTGAACAACCTCCAGCAAGTGGATTCCTGTAGTTCAAACGGTTTATTAGTCAAGAGCCAACTGAAATTTGACATCTGAAGAGCAATTGAATTAGGGCTGCACAATTTACAAATCATAATTGTCTGTTACTAAACAGTTAATCACTGAATGGGTTAAACGATAGGATAAATTTTTTTTGTGCACTACCAAAATATGGAAAAAAAATTTATGTCAACTGTACTTGTAAGCTGTTCAAGTTTCTCCGTTAACTGTTGGATTACATCTGTTTTTGGCGCCTTCTCCTTTACACTAGGACACTGTGCAGCATTAACTTCAGACTGAGCACTGTGCACATTTGTTAGTCTTTGGCGGGTGGCGGGACCTAGCCTTCGCTGCCTTTCACTTTCATCACACATCACTTTCTTCATCTGTTTTAAGATTAACTCATCCGATACCCTGGGGTCCACAAGCAATGGCTTCAGCTCTCTGCGGACATCATCATGCTTATGACCTAGGCCCTGATATACGGTGTGGAGAAACACATCCTGCACTGTGCTTGCACTGTACTTGACATCGGTGTCAGCATGTTTGGAGGCCAGCATGATCTTCTGCTTAAGTCCTATGACTCTGTATAGGAACTGTTGGGGTGTCTCATTGTCTTTTTGTTTGGTGCAAATGAGCTCCTGGAACAGCTCGGTGTTACTTTGCTCACCCAGGTGGGAGTGGAGGAAGGCTTTTAGCTCCTCTACAGTTAGATCATCCTTATTCATCAACATGTCTTTAAAAGTTCCTGGCTTGATGACTTTGAGGACGGGTCTTACAACCTCTGCATCACTGAACTGTTCCTTTAAACCATCTTCCATCTGCCGACAGACACTGTTATAGCTGAGATCTGACCCCGGTCCCCAATCTGACCCCCCTGGATCTTCAGTTTCCTGCAATGAAGGTAAGACAACTCTCTTAAGGAGAGCAACTTGTCATGTGTTAATGGTGTTGAGTGTTTACTTAAACCTCTGGTGCCTGCTACGTTACTACTCTGTGTGGTGCATCCTATCTTTACAGATGACACAGGTACAGACTGTGGAGTGGGTGTATGTTTGCACTGCATAATTTTCTTACTCAGCTCCTCATAATTAGTAAGTATTTTCTGCAGCTCTGTGTCATGTGTGTCACTAGCCGTAGATAGTGCCATGTGGGTTGTATTAGTAATCCCAGTACCGGTAGTATCACTATCATCAGTTGGGTTAGCATTATCATTAGCATTACTTACATCCCCACTGCCCGATACATCAATTGCTACAGCAACTTGTGAAGCACGACCCTGAATGATGATTAAAATGTCGATTAACTCCCTTAAGTTTAATAAATGTGCCATCCCAGAATCCTCTAACTGCAGTAAAGGCTCACTGGACATGAAACTGCAAATGTACTCAAAACAACCCTCCTCATCTGTCGACTTGACGCGAGACTCATCCATTCCTGGCACTGGACCCACTGACTTGGCAATCTGGAACAGTTAATCTATAGAGAGAGTGAGAAGGGTCTTTTTGATGGCCCACACCAACCTTTTCCTCTCACCATCCACCATACTGCTTCCCAATTCCTCGCACTTGGTCACAAGAGTCCAGGATCACAGTTCACGCTCTGTTCTTGATGAGTGGTGATTTCAGCACGGCACAATCATTAGTCTTTATTCATTACAGGTAACCTCTTCATCCGTAGACATCATTGATGGTATCTGGAGATCTGTTTCACTGGCTGCAGCTCGCTGGTTGCATCAGGTCACTTTTGGTCCAAGGTTGCAGTATCACTGGATCAGCTTCCGACCACAAGGTGGGAGTGATCCCGGACGAGCCCCCAATAAACTGTTACAGGTACCGGCTGGCACCACGTAAACAGCTTATATGCTCTGAGACAGGGCAAACTCTGCGTCCGTTTTTCATCTCACTCAGCAGAAAGAGGAGAGAGGATTTATTAGACATTTACAATTTAAATCCTCCTCTGTTACAAACACTCAATGTTCACTATGAAATAAACACAACTTCAAAATAAAATACAATTTGTCTTTTTTCATCTTTCAGCAAAAACTGAGTTATAAGTTTTGTGTGATTAAATAAATCAAAATGACAATAACCACTGTTACCTTGTAAGTTAATAAAATAATAAATAATAAAACATAGCTTTTCACTTACATATAAAACATAGCTCATGTTACCACTTACATATGGTTCCTAAATGCATTTTCCATTTCCAGCTAAAGTCCTTTTTACTCTTCCCAAAATGCATGAGCTGACAGATTTGTAACTTATTTTTAACCACTTTTAAAATATATCACATTTGTTTTTAACATTAGCTTTTAACCATTACATAAACTCAGTTTTTAACATAAGCTTTTAACATTTTACACAATATCATACATTTCAAAAGTATTTAGACTTTACAAAAATGTTCAAGGAGCTAAAAATAAAACTCCGTCCGACGTGACTTTGGTAGCAACAGGTGACGTTAACAGGCGCGAAAATGCGGGTACTGCTATATGTACATGTATGTCCACATATTAATAACACAGCCTTATTAGCGGACATTCAGCGAAATGTCAACATATTACACTTCAGGTACTTAGCTTAATTTACTATTCCACCAACATGGAAACAGGAGAAATAAATGAGACAGGGCAAACTCTGCATCCGTTTTTCATCTCGCTCAGCAGAAAGAGGAAAACCGCAAAGCGGACAAAACTGACGTAAAGCCCCGTGAAGCACAATAAGCACCACACTAACCCCTGCTGGCAAACTCCACAATTTCTCCTGACCTCTATTTAACATATTTTAGTGCATGGATGGTGGAACCAGGTTAATTACCCCTGAACAAATATTCAAAAACATTCATTATAAAATTACAGAAACTACCACAAATGTGATAACACTTTAGTGGGCATCACACAGACAATAATGCAATTAATTGCAATTTTTTAAAAATGTAATCGTTGCCCAGGACTTATTTATTTATTTTATTTTACAGTAGATTCTGACTTTCATGCAGCACTGATTCTGCTGCCCTACAAAGAGAAAGTTGAGAGCTTTATCAGATGGGGAGAAGTATCAAACTATTTGTTAAATTCTTACTTTGTAATACTCTGATACATTGTTTTACTAATAGATGTTAACACTTTCTTTTCTTTTCACAGTGTGATGCAGATACTCCATACCCAACCATACAGTTGGTAGAAACTGACTGGAAAATGGCTTTCTCCAAGAGGGTTCAAGTCCTTGTCAAAGTGGATGGTGTGGAGGGTGTGCAGGGGAATAGGAGTTGAAGAAGGGATAATTGCAGCCTTCAGTGCTTACTATGTTTTCAACTTGGCTTATCCACCCTACATACATATTCATATGTAGCCATCACTGAGGTTTTAAGTAACTATTGCTTACATGAGGACATATTTTATGAAATTCAGGCTAACAACTATCTAGAACGAGATCCAGATTATTTAAGTGACTACACAGATGGTACATGTTTCAAGGAACATCCCTTCTTTAAAGTTAATCCGCACGCCTTACGTGTTCATTTTTACGAAGATGAATTTGAAGTTGTGAACCCTCTAGGTTCAAAGAAAACCAAGCACAAGCTTTGCGCTTTTTATTATACAGTAGGCAACCTTAAACATTGCTTAAAACTGAAGCACATGAATCTTGCTTTATTAGTATGACAAACATTTGTAAAAAGCTGTGGTTTAGCAACCATCTTAAAACCAATGTTAGACGATCTTAAAAAAAACTTGAAAGTGAAGGGGTTGTGGTAACTGTAGGTGGGATTGAGCAGACTATTCATGCTGCACTGGCAACATTTTCAGCAGACAATCTTTCAGCACATATGTTAGCTGGTTTTATAATGTCATTTAACTCTGCTCAAGTTTGTCGCTATTGTATGGCAAACCACAAAGAAATAAAAGAGAAATTCAGAGAGAGTGATTTTGTTTTAAGAACCCCAGAGGTACATCAATACCATCTAACGTGCATTGAAACCACAGAGGATCAAATAATGTATGGTATAAACTATTCTTCACCATTTAATGAGCTGAACTATTTGGACGTGACACAGGCATTTCCGCCTGATATAATGCACGATTTGTTAGAGGGAGTCATTCCTCTTATAATAAAACTAGTTCTGAGCTGGGCTCACAAAGAAAAACACATTACTATTCGAGAGTTAAATGATGAACTTCAGCAACTCTCCACTGGTCAAAATGACAAAGAAAAACAAACCAGTGCAGTTGTCAGAGCGAACTTTACACAAATCTGGAATTGCTGGGTCTGCTTCACAAAAGTGGTTTTTGTTTAGGATTTTGCCATTTTAATGGCACACCGTATTCCTCCCAATAGTAAACACTGGAATGTTTTCCTGTTATGTCGTGACATTGTTGACATTGTGATTGCCCCAAGAGTGAAAAGGGAAAACCTAGCAATGTTAGATACACTTGTTTTTGAGTTTCTGACACAGCTAAGTGACGTTTTTTTGGGATGTTGTTACACCCAAGTGTCATTTTTTGACACACTACTCGAGACTAACATCAATGTTTGGACCTTTGCGTTTACTTTGGTGCATGCGTTTCAAGGCTAAGCATCAGTATTTTAAGACTGTTGCTAGCAGCTGTAGAAATTTCATTAACATTTCCAAAACCTTAAGTGAGAGGCACCAGATGAAACCAATATCCTTGATGAGTTTGAGATGGCAGTAGGTAGGAGTATAGAGACTCCGTTGTCATCGCTCCCATTAGACCTACAGAAAATTATTTCAAATATACATGAAAATGAAGATTTCGACATTCAGCGTGTTTCAAATGTGATTGTTGACAATGTGAAGTATGCTTTAAAAGATGTATTCATAGCTGACTATGTCCATGCAGAAGAAATTCCTCTGTTTTTCCAAATTAAATACATTTTAAATGTCAATACTGTATGGTTTCTGTGTGGCAAGTTTTTAATACCAGTGTCGTATGATTCACACTTCCATGCATACGCAGTAAAAGCAGACTTTGAATGGAGTTTTATGAAACCAGGGCAAGAGATGGACTTTCAGGCCCTTGACACGTACTCTGCTGATGACAAATTGTTTGTGATCCTCAAGAATGTTTAAAAAGTTCAAATTAAATGTGTAATATTGTGTTTGGTGAAATGTGTGTTTGAGATTTAAAGTGCAGCTTAGAGAAAACTGTTGCACCTGACAGATTAGCCAGTGTTTCATCCACTGCTGGAAGAATGTGTCTCTCTCAGATATTGTTATTCAGATGTGTTAAATCAACACAGATTCAGATCTTGCCATTTAGTTTTGGTACTATAACCACACCTGAGCACCACTCTGTCACTTCTTCGCTGAGTGCTTTGACTTGCAGTTCTTTCATTCTTTTTAGCTCCTCTTTGACTTTGTTCATCATGGGCAAGGGCACTCCACGGGGGACAGACAGAGCAAATGCAGTGGTTGACCCTTTCAGTTGATTTTGTAAGCTCCTTCTAGTATTCCAAGACCTATGAAGACTTTTCTGAAAAGGTCTTTGTAATTTGGCTATGATGTCTGAATTATATTCACTGTGTGCAGAATTTGTAGCTCTTTTATGGCAGGTAGTCCAAGGAGAGGGGTCACGAGTTATTATTTCTCCCTGATGCTCTCTGTTTCATCACTCTGATATATTTCATCCATTCTTTCTTTGTTTTGCAAACTGCTGCGGAGTGACCTTTTGTCTTCCACTTTTGACACAAAGCATCCCTCGCTGGACAGTTGTTCAGTTTGTCTCTTTCCACATCTGCCACATACTTTGCTTGCTTCGTGGTATCTTGTACAGTCTGTTCACCTTAGCAGTCCATTTTTGTACACGTTGCTGATGCTTTAATAATCTCCTGTGTAACTGTTTGTATGTAGATGTGTATGCAATTGTGTGTGTATGCAGGAGTTACTAGAAACACCTGAGCCGTATTAAGTAGAACGCAGAAGTAGTTGCACAAGTAGTCCATAGAGACATGAAAATGTAATTTTGATATTCCTTTAAACAGATTAGACCAATTTATGAAGAATTACAAGTAAATCTCAAGACCTTCATATACTTTTTCTTGCAGCTGTATTTGAGGTTTGCTGTACTGTGACTCTGATATTTATCACACTCACTGACTCTCATTTGACTCAGATGATTATATTTGAGTTGCGATAAAAACAACTAATATTTTATTAACTGATGTATGGTCAAAACCATGATTACCTGGACTGAGTATCTAAAACACAGAGAGAGTTCATCTTAGAGTGTGTGTGTGTGTGTGTGTGTGTGTGTGTGTGTGTTTACACAATCTAGAGTATCTGAACACACACAGTTGCTCTTCAAATACAGCTGAAGACGACATACAAAAAGCATTAATTCATAGAGCACATAGAAACTGAACAACATCAACGTTTAGTTGTAATTTGGGACTTTAAGCATCAGTTACATAAACATCACATAAACATAAACATCACTTAGCAACAGTTAAGAGGATGGTGTAACAGATAATTTAGTCATTTGACAAAGTACACAAATAATGTCATCAAAAAAGCAGGAGAAAGGTTGCTTTTTGGCATGAAATGATCAACAGATACAGTTACAACGCCACAAGCTTTAAAACAACATTTTCTTACTACGACAAATCAGCTATTCTCCTGCAGAAGACGCTTACAGTACATCAGAGAGCAGCAGTTAAAGTTAAATAAAAGTCAAAACAACGCCGTTGCCATAATATTCTTCTAGCAGCTGTTGCTTAAAGTTTTTTTTCTGGTTGGTCACATCAGTTATAGTATCCAACTATTTATAAAATCTTTTAAAGTCAGTTATTACCTTGATATACAATATCAAGTATAGCATATCAAAGATGTGATCAACAACATTATGTCACATATTTGCTGTGTCCCAGTTCAGGTGCTGCATCCTTAAAACAGTTTTTCAAGGCCACACGAGTTGTTAAATGGGTCAGTCTGACATACGGAGGATCACTCTTGTCGTCTAGCACGTGTGACAGCTGCCGTTGATGAGTGACTAATGTTTGTACTGGACTTTTAAAAACGTGATATTCAACAGTCTGAACACAACACAACCTGTCTAAATATGTGCACCTTGATCTGTTTATGTACATAATAAACTACATTAGATATTTTAGTAAGATATCAACATTTAAGTGTTTTTGTAACATTAAATGTTCAATTAGGTTGAAACCCAGCACTTTCTTTTGTAAGTTTAAATCTGAATTTTCTGTTAAAAAATCCTATGGTGTCTGCGTCAATAGCCTTGACCCGAGTTTAATTCCTGCTGCTGTGATGCAGTCGGTCTTCAGATAAAGCCTTCGAAGGATACAGCATCTGAATTGAGACACAGTTATTGTCTGTTTTGGTTCATTTGAGTTTAGTTTCTTGTCCTGCGTTTAGTCTGTGTTTTTGTTTGCTATTGTTTCTAATTAGTCGACTGATCAGTCCAAGCTGTGCCTAGTTTTATCTCTCATTGTCTTGCATATTTAAATTCCCATTTGGTTCATTCCTTTTTTTCCCTTTGTTCATCTGTATGTGGTTTGGTTTTCTGTTCACCAGAGTATTCTTGGTGTTGCTGAGTGTTTTTTCTGTGTTTTAATAACGAGACTGGTTGTAATTAGACCCTCTGCTCTTATTTTGTAAATCAAACTGTGACACAATATTGACAGAGAATCACAGTCTGTATTTATGTTGTCAGATCAGAGAGTCTGACTGATCCACAAACAATAAACCCAGGATACAGCGTCTGAGTGAATGTGGTCTGGACTGTGTGGATGAGGTTCATTGTGTCAGAGACGCTGTAGAAGGACAGAGTTCCTGCTCTGTGATCCACATACACTCCTATTCTCCTGCAGCTGGAGGAAACAGGGAGTTTAATCTCTTTGTTATTGTGCCAGAATGAGAAACTAGAGAGAGAGCAGGACAGTCTCCAGGACTGATCATTACATCCAAACACACACTCATCACCAGATCCCTTCCTGCTGATGCTCTTATATGACACTGATATAAACACATCACTCCCACTCCACTCAAGCTCCCAGTAACAGCGTCCACTCACACTCTCTCTACACAACACCTGATGATAATGATCAAATCTGTCTGGATGATCAGGATACGGCTGGGGTGTGTCAGTACACTGATATAAAAGACGACATACAAAAAGCATTAATTCATAGAGCACATAGAAACTGAACAACATCAACGTATTTTAGTTTTGTAATTTGGGACTTTAAGCATCAGTTACATAAACATCACATACACATACACATCACTTAGCCCAACAGTTAAGAGGATGGTGTAAACAGATAATTTATGTCATTTGAACAAAGGTACACAAATAATGTCTCAAAAAAGCAGGAGAAAGGTTGCTTTTGGCATGAAATGAATCAACAGATACAGTTACAACGCCACAAGCTTTAAAACAACATTTTCTTACTACGACAAATCATCTATTCTCCTGCAGACAGACGTTTTTTACAGTACAATCAGAGAGCCGCATTTTTCCTAAATGTTCACGTTAAATAAAAGTCAAAACAACGCCGGTGCCATAATATTCTTCTAGCAGCTGTTGCTTAAAGTTTTTTTTCTGGTTGGTCCCATCAGTTATAGTATCCAACTATTTATAAAATCTTTTAAAGTCATTTAGTACCTAGATATACAATATCAGTATAGCATATCAAAGATGTGATCGAACAACATTAGTGTCACAATATTTGCTTGTGTGATCCCAGTTGGAAGGTGCTGCATCCTTAAAACAGTTTTTCAGGCCACACGAGTTGTTAAATGGTCAGTCTGACATACGCTGAGGGATCACTCTTGTCGTCTAGCACGTGTGACAGCTGCCGTTGATGAGTGACTAATGTTTGTACTGGACTTTTAAAAACGTGATATTCACCACAGTCTGAACACAACACAACCTGTCTAAATATGTGCACCTTGATCTGTTTATGTACATACTAAACTACATTTAGATATTTTAGTAGATATCAACATTTAAGTGTTTTTGTAACATTAAATGTTCAATTAGGTGGAAACCCAGCACTTTATTTGTAAGTTTAAATCTGAATTTTCTGTTAAAAAATCCTATGGTGTCTGCGTCAATAGCCTTGACCCGAGTTTAATTCCTGCTGCTGTGATGCAGTCGGTCTTCAGATAAAGCCTTCGAAGGATACAGCATCTGAATTGAGACCAGTCTATTGTCTGTTTTGGTTCATTTGAGTTTAGTTTCTTGTCCCTGCGTTTAGTCTGTGTTTTTGTTTGCTATTGTTTTCTAATTAGTCGACTGATCAGTCCAAGCTGTGGCCTAGTTTTATCTCTCATTGTCTTGCATATTTAAATTCCCCATTTGGTTCATTCCTTTTATTTTTTTTCTGCCCTGTTTGTTCATCTGTATGTGGTTTGGTTTTTTCTGTTCACCAGAGTATTCTTGGTGTTTGCTGAGTGTTTTTTCTGTGTTTTATAACGATACTTGTTGTAATTAGACCCTCTGCTCTTATTTTGTAAATCAAAACTGTGCCACAATATTGACAGAGAATCACAGTCTGTATTTATGTTGTCAGATCAGAGAGTCTGAACTGATCCACAAACAATAAACCCAGGATACAGCGTTCTGGAGTGAATGTGGTCTAGGACTGGTGTGGATGAGGTTCATTGTGGTCAGAGAACGCTGTTAGAAGGACAGAGTTCCTGCTCTGTGATCCACATACACTCCTATTCTCCTGCAGGCTGGAGGAAACAGGGAGTTTAATCTCTTTGTTTATTGTGCCGAGAATGAGAAACTCGAGAGAGAGCGAGGACAGGTCCAGTCTCCAGGACTGATCATTACATCCAAACACACACTCATCACCAGATTCCCTTCCTGCTGATGCTCTTATATGACAACTGATATAAACACATCACTCCCACTCCACTCAAGCTCCCAGTAACAGCGTCCACTCACACTCTCTCTACACACACACCTGATGGTAATAATCAAATCTGTCTGGATGATCAGGATACGGCTGAGGTGTGTCAGTGTAAGTCACGACTACTTCTGTTCTCTTCAGACAGAGAGAGCTGTTTATATGCAGTGTTTGGATCTATAAACAGCTCTCTCTGTCTGAAGAGAACAGAGTGAACTGATGCGAATCTGATGAAAAACAAACAAAAACAGTAATCAGGAGTTGTAAAAGTTATGCTTTTTTATTTATTTATTTAAAAAAATTGGTTTGATCTATCAGAGTTCATTTATTGTTTTTTACATAAACACAAATGCAAACACATTCACATGCAGGCCTACAATTCACACACAAACCACAGAAAGCTGTAGATATTTGGACAAAACATATCAAGTTGTATTTTTAGAAATTGTTTTGGATTTGTTGTTTTATTGGTTGCTATGGTGATCAGCAAGTATTAAAGTATCAAAATGAACTATTGGGTATCAATTATTATCACATTATGTATTTGTATGTTGGTTCATAGTGGTTTTAAGAAAGTAACTTACAATTAAATGAGTATTAATTATTAAACTACTATAAAAATTATTGATAAAGTAATCTGACTACAAATTTAAAGAAGTAATTAATAATTCAATTTAAACTGGAATATTTTTTTATGTCTTTGCCTACACTGCACATGATTCATAATGAATGTGATATAGTATATTAATTTATGTTTTTTTCAGTTCTGTCAACTTCAAACTAACACTTTCTTGTTAAAGTATCATAGTGTGTGTCATTGTGTTTGTTAGTGACTTACATTGTGGAGAGTCCACCTCTCTGGGTTCTGGAACAATGTTACTGTGAGTGACTGTGAAAATAACAGATATAAACATTCAGAGAGAAGAGAAAATCATACCTGTATCTATTCCTTAGACATTTCTCACATTTTCTTTATGAGTATTGAGATGATGTTTGTCTCGTTACAGAGAGCAGATGAATCTCTAATATTTTACCAGATATCTTTTTCATCTCCTCTTTGCAGAAATCCTCTAGTTTGAGTCTCAGCTGACAGACAGATTCTCTCACACCATCAAAAGAAAAGAGGAAAACTGACAGAGATGTTTTCTGTAGATTCAGGAGGAGCTGAGAGACACTGAGACTCTGCAGGAATAAAAATACACACGACTCAAAGACCTCATTATCTCACACTGTCCCCCAATTACCTGCACTACTTTTTTCTTCTAGATCTCTGTCACCTGCAGGAAATGGATGTGATCTTCTGTGTGTGAAAGCTGCTCCAGCTCAGTGTTTCTCTCTTCTTCAGATCTTCAATCTCCTGCTCCAGTCGCTCCATTTGTCCTTCAGCTCGACTCACTGCAGTCTTCTCCTGATCTCTGATCCGCTGTGTCACCTCAGAGCGGCTTCTCTCTCAATGGAGCGGATGAGCTCAGTAAAGATCCTCTCACTGTCCTCCACTGCTGTCTGTGCAGAGCGCTGTTAGACACACATCACAATCAGCTCTTACTGCTTCCTCACAGCGGCTTCAGTGGGACTGAAAGAGGAGTCAAACTGAGTCTCAAACTTCTCTTCTTCTCCAAACTCACCTTATGAGACTCCACAGCCTCTCTCAGCTGTTCAAGATCTTTCTGTCTCTGCTGGATTCTCTGCTGGATTTCACTCTGTGTCTCCTTCAAGTGTTTCTGGAGGAGACATTAAAAACAGCAAACCTCACATATTACACAAAACTATCACAAGATCATGTAAAATTTTGCCTGTTTGATTAAAAAAAAAAAAAATCTTTACTGTGTTTCTCAGAGTTTTAAAATCATTAATTGAATTTAGTTTCCATGAAGTCCTCACATATGAAGGAGGGCATATGTTTACTATCATCATTATTCTGCAATTAAGAATTAATGTGAAGAAATAGATGTTCAAACTGAGTGCAGTTTGCAGAAAAAACAATAACTCTGATGCATGTACAGTTATAGTGGAAATCTTGAGCGATGTGACAAAGGCGAGTAAAGTTCAGCTCATGCTCTAATGCACAGAGGTGTCATGTAGTAACTCCCAATGAGAGAGTAGATCACATGATGCACTCATGATACAGCTGGATACTGCAGTGAGGAGAAACACTTGAAGTGTCAGCATTAATACATCAATGTTGTTTCAGTTCATACCTCTTTCTCTGTCCTCTCTGCTGCAGTTGATACAGTCTCATGGTTTTTATGTTCATCTGTCATACAAAGTACACAAACACATCGCTGGTCAGTACGACAGAAAAGCTCCAAAAGCTTCTCATGTTTCTGGCAGATCATCTGCTGCAGTCGTCCAGTGGCATCAGTCACTTTGTGTCTCTTTCCTGAATGAAACTCTTCATGACGCTCAAAGTGAGTTTGGACAGTAAGACTCCAGACACACCAGACAGGACTTGACAGCTTTGTGTTTTCTTCCAGTACAGATGTCACACTCCACGTCTCCAGGTCCAGCAGGAACAGCAGCTTTTAGTTTTTGGTCTTCTCTTCAGTTTCTCCACCACTTCAGCCAGCATGTTTGTTTTTTCCTAAAGCAGGTCTTGGACTGAAGGTCTGTCTGCACTGAGGGCAGCTGTAGACTCTCTTCTGATCCTCTTGATACCAGCAGTCTGTAATGCAGCTCATACAGTAACTGTGTCCACAGGGAATGGCCACAGGATCCTTCAGGAGATCCAGACACACTGGACAGCTGAACTGTTCCACTGAAAAAACACTGGCTTCAGCCATTTCACTGTCTACAGCAATACAGACACACAAACAACAGCTCAACAGCAGATCAGTTTCAGTTTCTCTGAACTGAGTTTCCTGGTTCTGTGTTTGAGAGACGTGTGCAAAACAAGTGTGTCTGAAAGTCTGTAAACTCACATCCTAAAATGTCCACTAGGTGTCAGTCTCATACAGAGTTAATTTAGAGTTAGTGAGAACACAAAGTGGGATAAACACCTTTACAAAATAAAACCAATACTGCATCCAAATTACTCAGGAATATTAGAAAGCTAAAGATCTGCTGTCTCTCTCTGTCACGGTCAGGAGGGTAAAGGAGTAGTCAGCAGGGGTCTGGGTGACTGAAGCTGTTTTTGACACAAGTTTCACATTGACTCACTTTGTCTTTGATTTTCTTTGTTATACCAGAACACCATACTGACGTATGCTCTTGCCAAGAGTTTAGTGATGCCTCGATGTGCCCGATGTATCTTCTCTAGGACTTCTTCTTGTATTCTGCCAGGTATCACAAGTCTATTTCTCATCAGCAAGCTCTCTGCGATGAGCAGGTCATGTGTTGCCAAAATGATGCTAAGTGTGGTGAAATACTCTTTTTTCATTCCAACCCTGTGCGAACAAGATAACTTCCCTGTCTGCACACTTCATCCTCTTCCTGAGCCCTCTTTATTTGAGCAAGCTTCTCTTTTCAGGTCTGCTTCAGACAGGTGTTCTTTGAGTGGAGCACTAGAGAGTGTGTCTGCTGGGATCAAATGTTTTTTCAGTGACATGCATGATTTTGTAGGAGAGCCGCAGAAGTCATAGACAGAATCTCAGTGTGCATGGACCCACATAGCAAATGTCTTCTGGCCCAGATCCGGGCCACACAATCACTTTTCCCTCAGTCCAAGTGCCGCAAAGAATGACGGCCCTGAAGTGGCCCAGAACTGGATTACAGACAAGGGCCACACATGGGCCATAACCGGGCCGAATCTCAGCCAGTTGATCACCCTGAACTGGGCCAAAACAGGTTTTATTATTGGTGCCAATTCTCAGCCTTAAGTAAACCAGAATCTCCCAATCTGAGCCACACCTGAGCCTTATATAGCCCAGACCCAACCCAGACAGCAAGCAGTTTGTTGGTTTTCATGAGGGCCAGATGTGGGCCGGATCTGGACCAACACTACAGGTCCTTCTCAAAAAATTAGCATATTGTGAAAAAGTTCATTATTTTCCATAATGTAATGATAAAAATTATGATAAACATATATTTTAGATTCATTGCACACCAACTGAAATATTTCAGGTCTTTTATTGTTTTAATACTGAAGATTTTGGCATCTCAAAAAATTAGCATATTTCATCCGACCAATAAAAGAAAAGTGTTTTTAATACAAAAAAGTCAACCTTCAAATAATTATGTTCAGTTATGCACTCAATACTTGGTCGGGAATCCTTTTGCAGAAATGACTGCTTCAATGCGGCGTGGCATGGAGGCAATCAGCCTGTGGCACTGCTGAGGTGTTATGGAGGCCCAGGATGCTTCGATAGCGGCCTTAAGCTCATCCAGAGTGTTGGGTCTTGCGTCTCTCAACTTTCTCTTCACAATATCCCACAGATTCTCTATGGGGTTCAGGTCAGGAGAGTTGGCAGGCCAATTGAGCACAGTAATACCATGGTCAGTAAACCATTTACCAGTGGTTTTGGCACTGTGAGCAGGTGCCAGGTCGTGCTGAAAAACGGAAATCTTCATCTCCATAAAGCTTTTCAGCAGATGGAAGCATGAAGTGCTCCAAAATCTCCTGATAGCTAGCTGCATTGACCCTGCCCTTGATAAAACACAGTGGACCAACACCAGCAGCTGACATGGCACCCCAGACCATCACTGACTGTGGGTACTTGACACTGGACTTCAGGCATTTTGGCATTTCCTTCTCCCCAGTCTTCCTCCAGACTCTGGCACCTTGATTTCCGAATGACATGCAAAAGTTGCTTTCATCCGAAATAAGTACTTTGGACCACTGAGCAACAGTCCAGTGCTGCTTCTCTGTAGCCCAGGTCAGGCGCTTCTGCCGCTGTTTCTGGTTCAAAAGCACACGCCTGTGCACGGTGGTAATTTTTTGAGAAGGACCTGTATATTGCTGTCTGGGAATACAGAATCTTAATATTTCAGATTATTGCCTTGTATATTACTATAATCACAATTATTCATTTTGTGACATGCTTTGGTAAACCAGACAGCAACATAGTGTTGGCCCAGATCCGGCCCACATCTGTACATTAATGTACACACAAACTATGCCAATAAAGTACATTAAACTGAATAGAAAATCAGACTTAAAACTCACACATCATGTAACTGTGCAATTAAATAAATAAATAAAAAAAAAAAACTTTTGCATTGATTTTTCTATTTATTTTTATAAAGAACAAATCAACCAATAAAGAGTGAGTATATAAAGAATGCATTCTATAAGAGAAACGTAACAGATAGACACATGTAACTTAATCATAATAATTTATTACAGGTGTGTCAAAGAGCAGTACCACAGTAGTCCAAGTGACGATACATTGCAGTTGTAGTCCTCTCTGGCAGAATATAATAGTAGTGCGAGGAGCAGGGAATAATCTAAATTGTTAAACGCTGAAAATACTCTCCCGATCCACTCCGTTAAGGCGCGCGTTTCTGGTTTCTCATTCAAAACACGCATCTGGTGTGCTAGTTTGTCATAAAGATGCTCTTTTAAAACTTCTATCATTATATATATTTGTATTTTTTTTTAGAATAGTTTGTATCTATTGTAAGTCTCTTTGGATGAAAGCGTCCGTCTGCCAAATGATTACGTAAATATAAGGGGTGGAACAGTTCAACTTTTTCACGGTTAGGTTTGTTTCACAGTTTTAGAGTCACTGTTTCGCTACCGTTGTATGTGCTATGTTTATGGAAAAAACGATACGTTCAAAAAATATATATTTTATCATATTATTAAGAATATTCTAACTACAAGCAACAGCACAAATAAATACAATAGAGTAAAGCTACAAATAAAATAAACTGACTTTCAGGGTTTTTTAGGTAGGTATAGCATAGTTTTTAGGTACAGAAATTGAATAAAGTAATCAAATGTAAAACAGCATTGCATTTTGGACTACAAATCTTTATTAAAGTTCCAAAAGCTTTTCAATCAAGAGCAGTGAGTGATTTGTTTGTTGTTGCTGTTTGATTAATATAAAGACTGTCACTTTAAAAGAATGCACTGATCCAGTGTTCGTATTCGTATCGCTCATTGTCAGGTGACGTCACACTCGTGGAACACGAAATGCATTATGGGTATAGCCGCCATTTGTAAGGTATCAATGCTAGTGTGTTCAATTGGGAGGATTGTGTTGGTCTTAATTGTGGTAAAATGGTACGTTCTTGTTGTGTGATAGGCTGCAATAGTAAGTCTCATGACAGAACGGGTCACAAACTAAACAGTGGGGTAAGGTTTTTTAGTTTTCCCTGTTTGAAGAAAGGACATGGACAGCTTGTAGTGGACGTAACAAAGAGGCGTCGGATGGCCTGGGTTGGAGCTGTGTGACGCAAAAACATGTTTTATTGGATTAGGTATTGGTTTGTGTAATTTATACAATAAAGAAACAAATTCATGAAAGAGAGTATAGTATAACAATTTATTTGTAACAATTTATTTGACACGTTCAAACTAAAACTAAACAAACCATCCTTAATCAGTCATAAACAGTTAACATGACATTATCATCATCATCATCATCATCATTACAGCAAACATACCTTTGCTGTTACTACTGTGTTGTCGCAGTCCTTCAGTCGGAATGTAAATAAACCCTGTACCCAGTCATTGGTGAAATGTCCGTGGGCTTCCAGAGATTTATAGTTTTTAAATTGTTCACTGTTATATGCGCTTATACCATAAACAAGATAATTTACAATGTCTCAGTATGAGGATGAAGGTAGCAATGCGGGGTCAGCACTCCAACTTAATGCAGTCAGCTCATATGGATCTATGTTATGAATGGATGACAATTTCTCCAAATAACGGTCCCTGGCATCTTTATTGAGTTTATCTCGGTATGGCCTTTTTCTCAATCTTCTTTTGCTTCTCCAGGTTTGCGAGTTATATTTACTTATATTTACTTATTATCTAGATAGTTATCTAAGTAGTTATATTAGTTATTTATTCTATTATTTACTTCTATTCTTGTAATCGTGGTTGTTTCCATGGAGAACCAAACAGTTCATTTTTTTTTAAGTGAGGTTTCAGAGCGTTAGTGATTTTTTTATGTAATTCTGACCGACCTGCTACCTTACTGGCAAACATGTCTGGGATTTTGCATCAACTTGCTGCGTCTGTGGCCAGGGAAATGCCCATCACTAATAGCCAACTAGGCAGTGCTTCGCTGATGTTGGGTCATGTGGTGGTGTCATTTTCACTCCGCGATCGCCTGATTCGTAGATTTACAGTCCGTCAATTAATTTGCGGTTGCATACCAGCTATTGCACGTCAGCCTGATTGACTGCACAGCGGCAGCCGGCAGGCCAGAATGACCATCAGGCCACCGGGAAATGTCCCGGTGCTCCCGATGGCCATTCCACCCCTGGCCCAAGTGATTGCTAGCGCCTTCTTTTCAAATTCTCAAGTTTTCATCTTTAAGCAGGTCTCTGATTGGTCAGTCAGCTCTGCGATGTTGGGTGAACATTTTTCAGTGTAATACACCATGCAGAGGAATCTCTTGACATCAGCAGTATTTTTATGCTCTGGCATCTCTTGTATAGCTTTAATTTTGTCTGAGTCAGCTCGTATGCCCTCTGCACTGACGTTATGTCCTAAGAACATAACTTGAGGCACTGCAAATTGACATTTGTCATTCAGTTTCAAAGCTTTCTGTTCTAGGTGGTTAAGTACTTGGACAAGTCTTGCATCTTGTTCTTTGCGTGTAGCGCTGAACACCAGGATGTCATCTGCGTGGCACAGAGTACCTTCCAGGCCCTCGAGCATCTGTGTTTAGTGCTTCTGAAAGTGTTTGGCTGCTGATGAAATGCCAAATGGAAGGCGGTGAAAACAGTATCTTCCATAAGCCATGATGAAGGTAGTGAGCCAGACCGGATCTTTATGGAAGGGAATCTGCCAGAATCCAGCAGTAGCTTCCAGCTTAGAGAAAACTATTGTGGATTTAAAAAAAATCAGGAGTTAGGCAAAGAAGTATGAAAATTATTTTGTAACTCTGACTATGGTTTATGTAATGGTATACTACCCTCCAGCTGTGTTTTATTTTGGAGTTCATTAATTGGTGTTCAGGAGCGTGTTTTAACACCACGTCTGGAGTTAAATGTTGATACTATTTCAAAATGTTCATTATTTTCTGACAGAAACAAGTTTTGTCGTAGCTGTTACGTTATATACTGTCAATGATCGTGGCGAACTTGGTGTGGAACGTAACTCATTGTTTCTCTGTTTTTCCGAGCTTGTGTTTAGTGTGGGCTTTTTCTTTTCTTTTTTTTTTGTTGTCGATGTGAATGAGCTAACATTAGCTAACTATCTTTCCATTCGCTGTGTTTCTGAAAATGAGTGTTTTGCCGTCAAATTGAAGTGATGACTCAGCTCAAGAAACATCCTGTTCAGCTTCCATAAACTCAAGGTAATATCTTTTATCCAGTAATGCAGCCTTATGTTTTATATGCACTGGCTATAGTTGAATTTAGTTTAGTATTCAGCTAATAAAGAGCAAGTTACAGTAATTCTGTAATTTCTTTTGTAAATAACATGTTGATATTATGATGTAGTCCAGCAGAAGTTTCTGATACAAAAGAATATAACATTGAAAGTCACAGATGACCACTGCATAGAGGTGGATGAGGATGTCTTTCCAAAACTTGCAACAACCAAAGAAATGTGTTTTATCATCCACACTGATGGCGGTAGGACATTTAAGAACATTTGTTTTGTTTTATAGATATTTTCAGAGTTTGTATCTTGACTCAGAGACAAATTGTATTTCCGAACTTCTATTTGCTGAAACATCCAAGAACTCTGCTGACTTCTCAGACCTGACAGAGTTTAGTGCCTCCTCAAATCAGACAGAAGATGTTATACTCACTCCTGGTAAGCAGAGTTGTATGTAATTATTTTGTCTGACCCTGGGAATACCCACCTTGGAACATATGATAGTTTTGCTGACACAGCTCTTAGATTATATTTACATTTCTATGACATTCACAGCAACAAATCCTTTCTTGAGTGTTGTATAAAAGGATGTAAATTGTAACGTAAATTCCACTACAGATTCTCCTCGGCCCGCAGTGATGAGCTGATGTACTACAAATGTTTCCTCATTTCAAGGATGTCAAAAGACTTGACAGTTTGTTGTTGCTATATGGGCACTCAGTTTTTCCTGTTTGGCCAAAATCTTATTTTATAAAACATGAAATGCTACTATTCACTCACCTAAAGGATTATTAGGAACACCATACTAATACTGTGTTTGACCCCCTTTCGCCTTCAGAACTGCCTTAATTATATGTGGCATTGATTCAACAAGGTGCTGAAAGCATTCTTTAGAAATGTTGGCCCATATTGATAGGATAGCATCTTGCAGTTGATGGAGATTTGTGGGATGCACATCCAGGGCATGAAGCTCCCGTTCCACCACATCCCAAAGATGCTCTATTGGGTTGAGATCTGGTGACTGTGGGGGCCATTTTGGTACAGTGAACTCATTGTCATGTTCAAGAAACCAATTTGAAATGATTCGAGCTTTGTGACATGGTGCATTTTCCTGCTGGAAGTAGCCATCAGAGGATGGGTACATGGTGGTCATAAAGGGATGGACATGGTCAGAAACAATGCTCAATGCTCTGGCACTAAGGGGCCTAAAGTGTGCCAAGAAAACATCCCCCACACCATTACACCACCACCACTAGCCTGCACAGTGGTAACAAGGCATGATGGATCCATGTTCTCATTCTGTTTACGCCAAAATCTGCCTCTATTATCTGAATGTCTCAACAGAAATCGAGACTCATCAGACCAGGCAACATTTTTCCAGTCTTCAACTGTCCAATTTTGGTGAGCTCGTGCAAATTGTAGCCTCTTTTTTCCTCTTTGTAGTGGAGATGAGTGGTACCCGGTGGGGTCTTCTGCTGTTGTAGCCCATCCGCCTCAAGGTTGTGCGTGTTGTGGCTTCACAAATTCTTTGCTGCATACCTCGGTTGAAACGAGTGGTTATTTCAGTCAAAGTTGCTCTTCTATCAGCTTGAATCAGTCGGCCCATTCTCCTCTGACCTCTAGCATCAACAAGGCATTTTCGCCCACAGGACTGCCGCATACTGGATTTTTTTTCCCTTTTCACACCATTCTTTGTAAACCCTAGAAATGGTTGTGCGTGAAAATCCCAGTAACTGAGCAGATTGTTAAATACTCAGACCGGCCCGTCTGGCGCCAACAACCATGCCATGCTCAAAATTGCTTAAATCACCTTTCTTTCCCATTCTGACATTCAGTTTGGAGTTCAGGAGATTGTCTTGACCAGGACCACACCCCTAAATGCATTGAAGCAACTGCCATGTGATTGGTTGATTATATAA
The DNA here is from genome assembly GCF_018340385.1 of Cyprinus carpio. Lineage (NCBI taxonomy): Eukaryota > Metazoa > Chordata > Actinopteri > Cypriniformes > Cyprinidae > Cyprinus > Cyprinus carpio. The sequence continues at coordinate 2,225,417 of NC_056615.1, forward strand.
TTGCATTAATGAGAAATTGAACAGGTGTTCCTAATAATCCTTTAGGTGAGTGTATGCACAGGCAATTTAAGTGTAGGCTATTGGCTATGACTAGATGGCAAATGGTAGCCCTTTCTCAGACCTCAAATGCACAAAATATGAGCCTTTATAGACATAGTGTTTCTTGCGTAAAGTAAATGCTGTTCTTATTCAAACAACAAAATCTTTATTTACCCTTGCAAAACTTTGTTTAGCTGCTGTGAAACTTCAGTCAAGATACAGGGGGTGGAGTTATGACATCTTACTGGCAGTTTGGGTAAATCCAAAAAGATTTAGTCACAAGCTATTTGAAGTGAAGTGAAGTGACATACAGCCAAGTATCGTGACCCATACTCAGAATTTGTGCTCTGCATTTAACCCATCCAAAGTGCACACACACAGCAGTGAACACACACACACACGCACACACACCGTGAACACACACCCGGGGACCTCATTCATGGTATTGCCGACTCGAACCCACAACCTTAGGGTTAGGAGGCAAACCCTTTTTATAATACCTTTCATTGGCTAAACATTTGTAAAACAGACAAACTGATGTAAAGGTTGATCAGTAGCATTGATTTTGTTTTGTTTTTTTTGAAGAAAAAATCAACAACAAACATTTCATTTGGTATGAGATGTTTGTGCTGATTGATATGCTCTTTAGGTTTTCAAAAAACATGGCACTGTACATTATGACCAAACATCTCCACTTTGGTTTCGTCTTTTCAAAGGACATTATTCTAGAAGGCTTATGGTTTTTTCAGATGCAACTTTGCAAACCTAAACTGTGCTGCCATATTTTTTTTAGAGAGACATGCCATACTTGTCCCATATTTTTCTATTTGTACTGTCATGAACTTTATTATTTATGAGACCTGTAGAGTCTGTGGTAAAGTTCTTGGGGCTGTCTACCATTTCTCTGAGCATTACATGGTATATGATCTTGGGACGTCAACTATTGGGAGGATTGGTGTCTGTTTTGAATGTCTTCCACTTGAGAATATTTTTCCTCACTGTGGAATGATAGATGGAGTTCATTGTTTTGGAAATGGCCGTAATACTCTTCCCAGACTAATGGCAGCAACAATTGCTTCTGTAAGATCATTGCTGATGTCTTTCCTTCTTGGCATTGTGTTAACACACACTTGAAGGCTCCGGACCAGCAAACTGCCAAAACTTCTGCTTTTATAGAGGAGCTCACACTTGCTGATGATCAGTTAATCAAACACATTTGATTAGCAGTGCCTGAATGTTACTTACTGTACCTTCTTTATTCCGATGTTAACAGGAAGGGTGTCCTTAGATCGTTACCCATGGCTTTTCCATGTTGGTTTTATTTTTGTTAAATAAACAATGACACAGTGTTATATGTCATGTGTTGTTATTCACCTGATGTTTTGTTTTCCAAATTTTAAGACCTGCCAAGGAACAGATAATTTTTTATTATGTCCTGATACAGAAAACCATGGAATTCAATAGGGTGTCCTAACTTTTTTCACAAGACTGTACATTATAGAAATGAGTTTTAAAAAGTTTAAAAAGGGTTTATTCACAACCAGGCAAACCACAATAGAAACATATAAAATGCAGTTAAAACACTGCACACTGATGGATTTTGGCCTTCAGCATCAGTCAGAGTGTGAAACCCTAATAAGGGTAAAACTTAAGACATCAGATGAATAATTCTGTTTAGCAGTCTTTAGCATGAGGTTCCTGTTCTCTTCATTGTAAGTCAAATGAGCAAGATTACAGAGACTCTCTCCAATTGTCTTTAATGACTTGTTGAGTCCCTGTCCCATCCTTAAATAGTTATACAAATTGGATCAGGACTTGTGAAACTCTAGAGTCTGGGGCAGGCAACGAGACCTGAATACCTCAATTGCATGCTTTATCAAAGGTCGTCACCCAGGTGTTAGTTTCCATCTCTTAACACTGACCCTATATATATATCATGACAACTTTCTGGAGATTTTAGCATGGTGATGGATATGATAATGTTAATGCATTTGGTCTTGGTGGAATAGATCTGCTACGCTGCTGCTGAATTGCTGCTGCTGTTGGCTATTGTTGTAGTTGTAGAATATTGCTTCTGCTACAAGCAAGTACAGGAACTTGCTACTGCCAGTGCATATGGTGATATGGTGCTGTGAGTATATAAGACATACTGCTGCTACACAAACAGCATATATAATAACCCATAGCAGATCTATACAAGTGGAGCTGGGGAAGGTGTAGGGTTTCAGAGAAACTCTGAAAGCGCGCTACAGGAATCTCAAGTGAATGCTAGCCAGCCATATATATGCAAGGCAGTAAGCTCATTGACTGCATATGCAGCATGAACCAATCAGCTTGTGCCAAGTCGTTTAACTCTCTTAATATCATCAGTTACATTAACAACCCGTCAGCCTGAGCCATCTAGAGTTTCATGACTGAACTATATATATATATAAGTTACATTAACAACGGGTCAGCCTAATATATATATATATATATACATATATACATATATATATATATATATACGTATATATATATATATATATATATATACGTATATATATATATATATATATATATACACACACACACACACACACACACACACACATACATATACATATATACATTAAGGGTGCGACGAGACACTTATCCCATAAGACAAGATGAGACTGGGTTCACGAGAACGAGACGAGACAAGATTTTTAGAATTTTAAAATAAATCTTCAAAGATGAAATATATAGGGGAAAATAATCTTTTATTCAACTGAAAAACACAAAATACAAAAATTGTTAGGTGCATTTTGAAATCAACTTGTACTTTATGAAGCTAATCTTCTATTTTAATAAATTATATGCAGCAATAAACAACATGAAAACTAGAGCTGCATGATTCTGGATAAATTGAGAATTATATATACATTTTTATATAAATTGGAGATCACGATTCTGAAGAAGAAAATATTAAAAAAAAAAAAAAAAAAAATTACCAGTAGTTCTGACAAAATTCATTGCTTAAGTTTTTTAAAAAATATATTCATTTGAACAACAACAACAAAATAATAATAATAAAATGAAGGAGTCAGTGTCTCAATTCATAAAGACCTGTTTTATAATTGGAATCTCCTAAATTAATGATTCAATGACGATCTTTAAACTATTAATTGTGCAGTTCTAATGTAAACACTGCAAATTGTTTTGCAAAGACATCATCACGTTCTTGCGAGACACACTGGATCTCGCAAGATCTCGTCACATCCCCAACCTGCAGAAGATACATCATCTCTCCCTGATCTTTGCATCTGAATTTACAACAGTTCTATTGATGTGAATGTGGGACACTGAAACACAAGCTCAAGACAATTTCCCTGCATCCCTGTTCAACTTTACACTGAAACTGTGACTGTGAATCAGTGACTGAAAAAATCTGAAGGCCGTCTGTCACTGACAGATTACACTGAGAGTGATCTACTGTAATTCGTAACTGTAATTCCCACTCCTGTCCAGTTGGTGGCAAATGCGCTCCAGTGCGGCAGCAGAACACGGGATCATCAGCCTCCAGAACAAAAATAAAACTGTCAACATGTATTTTGTTTGATTAAGCACAGGTAGTAGTAGCCCAAAGCAAAAGAGATGATCAGTTCACATGCACTTTGCGGATCTTCTTGATCTGAGGTGGCTACAGCAATCTATCACACCACAAGAGCACCAAAACAGTATTTATTGCCAGTGGTGTAATGTAACGAAGTAATAATACTTCGTTACAGTACTTGGGTATGTTTTTGGGAGTATCTGTACTTTACTTGAATTTTTATATTTCTGTCAGCTTTCTCTTTTACTCCACTTCATTTCCTTAATGTTTCCTTAATGTATTAAAATGCATACTTTCACTTCGATACATTTCCTCGAAGCATATTCGTTACTTACTACAAAATAAAGTTGGAAGAACACAGACTGCAGGAAAGCAGGTTTGACGAGTCAGTGGTCTAGCGTTTGCAAGTTAGACTCCTAAAAAACACTTTTGCTAAACAAGTGTGCGCACAACCACAGATGATTTAATTTTTTACTCAAGTCGAGTCTGGGGTGTGCGATATAGAGTATATCTTCTGTGATAATATGGTAAGTGTTGTTGAAATGATTTGCTATCTTACATTATTGAGTGTATCATGAAATCACACACAGAGAGTGCAAGCACGTGATTTATTAGTCTATCAAAACTCAAAATTCAAGGCAATCTAAATTGTAGATGGCAAAAATGGCTCTGTATGTTTATTTATATTTGTATAATTTAATATAGTTAATCTATATCAAACAAAGAGTGCCATTTTTCCTCCAGATATCAGCACAATAACAAATCTAATAATAATTTTTAATAATAAGTTTAACAAAGTTAGCATTAAGTAAATTACATTTTAGACACAATATTGCCTGTTTTTGCTCAATTTTACCAACAAGAATAATTCCAAACAAAGATCGCAGCACTGGTTTGAGTCTCTGAGCGATGGACGGTTCTAATTGAATGAATCAGCCATTTGAATAAATCGGTTGAATCTCAATGACTCACTCATTAACATTCACTTGCTGTCACCTATTGCTGCCACTACTGGAGTGTTATTCCTGCTTCCTGTTTGCCGTGCTGCTGGTTTGTGCAGGTTTGTGATCGTAGCTCCGTGTAGCTTTCTTTTTCTGTAGAATCTCTATCTTACTATCACTCTCTGTTTATTTCATCATCAAGTCATAAAATATTACCGCTTGCCACATGTATCGTTTATCTCTCTCTGTCGGTGACAAGGGATTCACATGTGATAAATGCAGGGAAATAGTTGACCGAGAAGATTTCAGAATTAGAGACACATCCAAACTTTAATTGAGGACAGTAAGAATGTGAGGTCTCTAGATACGGCTTTGGATGAGACTAGCTCAGGGAGTCCTGTACATTGTTCGGTTCCAGTAACAGTGCCTTTGCAGCAGGGCAACTGGGTGACTGTGAGGCGGCATAGTCGTGGGTCTAAACACCACTCTTCTGTTCTGATCAAAACATTAAACAGGTTCTCCCCACTCAGTTAAGCACCCACTGAAAAACCTGATGAAAGTGCTCTAGTTATTGGCGATTCTATTGTACGGAACGTGAAAATACAGACACCAGCCACCATAGTACAATGTTTACCAGGAGCCAGAGCGCCTGACATCTTGGCAAATTTAAAAGTGCTGGCTAATGCTAAATGACAATACAGTAAGATTGTTATTCACGCTGGTGCTAATGATGTTTGACTTCGCCAGTCGGAAATCACTAAAAATAACATTAAAGAGGTTTGTGAACTTGCCAGTATGATGTCAGACACTGTAATATGCTCTGGTCCCCTCCCTGCTTACCGTGGTGATGAGATTGTGGAAGATTTTTATTAATAAGATTTTTATTAATCAAGTATAATCAAGATGAATCTAGCTGTTTATATATACAGTTATTATTCCATTTTAATCATATAGCCTGTGTGCAAACAGAAAGAGCCTGCCTGGCAGAATAGTCCAGACCTTCAGATGAGAAACATCTGGAAACATACCATAACAAGTCTTGGGGGCCCCTTCTCTCTAGGGAGGAATCAAATTGTATACATAAGGAAAACTCTATGAAATATATCGAACACGCCTCACCCTGTATAAACAAAAAGCATATAAAAGGAGAAGCCACATAAGAATCAGGAGATATTCTTTGCAAAGGTCTCTCGGCTTTTTTCTCCTTGAAATAAAGTCTTTTCATCTGGAAATGAAACCCCCCGACTGAGTGTGTCTCTTCAGATCAGCGGCAGACAACTCTACAAGATACACAGCAGACTTACATCACTCAATGGCTGGATGTCTAAGTGGTGCCCGCAGAATAACATAGGTTTCATAGACAATTGGAGGAGTTTCTGGGGCAGACGTGACCTGTTGATAAGAGATGGTCTTCATCCCTCCTGGGGTGGTGCCGCTCTTCTTTCTAGAAATATGGCACATAGTCTTAGAGTTTGTATGAAAGCACTTTTTGGAAATGATATGATCACTGATCATAAACTAGATGTGCTCTGTTTGTCAGAAACCTGGCTAAAACCTGATGATTACATTATTTTAAATGAGTCTACCCCCCAAGATTATTGTTATAAACACGAGCCACGTCCAAAAGTTAAAGGGGGAGGTGTTGCTTCAGTTTATAACAATGTTTTCAGTATTTCTCAGAGGGCGGGCTTCAAGTATAACTCGTTTGAAGTAATGGTGCTTCATATAACATTGTCAAGAGAAACAAGTGTTAATGATAAATACCCTGTGATGTTTGTACTGGCTACTGTATAGTGCTGGCTGCAGATAAAGTTTTAATTGTTGGTGATTTTAATATCCATGTTGATAATGAAAAAGTTGCATTGGGATCAGCATTTATAGACATTCTGGGCCCATATTCACAAAACATCTTAAGGCTAAAAGTAGCTCCTAACTTGCCGATTTAGGAGAAAATATAAACAATAGTGGGCTTGTCAGTCCTAAATTTTGGACTCCTAAATTTTTGCTCTAAGAGTATTTCACAAAACATTTTAGTGCTAAAATTAGCTCCTAAATCTGTGAAACGTTAGGAGTAGTGAAGAGGACTAAATCACTATGACCAAATCTGAAATATCCTAAAATGGCTGTTGCCAGCAATCTTCCTTGGAATATAAATATATAAAAAAAAAAATTCTAATTGGTTTGGTTTGGAGGTTATCCCAACTCCAAATGTTTGATTCATATCCTTAATATATAGCTTTTCTTGTGTCCAGTTTGCTTTTCTTTTATGTTTGCATGTCTTACTATCAGCCATGATTATTCTACTCTGCTAATTAAAAGGCTGTTTATTGTTAGGCTGCATTAATTAGGTCAACTGGAACCGGGAACACTTCCCATAACACCCGATGTACTTGCTACATCGTTAGAAGAATGGCATCTACACTAATATTAGTCTGTTTCTCTCTTATTCCGAGGTCACCATAGCCACCAGATCCAGTCTGTATCCAGATCAGATGTTCACTGCAGTCACCCGGATCCAGTAAGTATCCAGACCAGATGCTGGATCAGCACCTAGAGAGGACCTCTACAGCCCTGAAAGACAGTGGAGACCAGGACAACTAGATGAGCCCCATATACAGATCCCCTGTAAAGACCTTGTCTAAGACGACCACCGGGACAAGACCACGGGAACCAGTCAAGTCCTCTGCACAATGTGACTTTGCTGCAGCCTGGAATTGAACTGCTGATTTCATCTGGCAAGAGGAAAACTGGCCCCCCGACTGAGCCTGGTTTCTCCTAAGGTTTTTTCTCCAAGCCTCTGGCTTGCTTAGTTGGGGACACTTCATTTCCAGTAGGGAAGATGACTCCTAAGTCACTAAGATCAAATCTGATATATCCTAAAATGGTTATTGCCAGCAATCTTCCTCGGAATATAAACATTTTAGAAACATTTTTTTCTAATTGGTTTGGTTTGGAGGTTATCCCAACTCCAAATGTTTGATTCTGTATCCTTAATATATAGCTTTTCTTGCGTCCAGTTTGCTTTTCTTTTATGTTTGCATGTCTTATTATCAGCCATGGTTATTCTACTCTGCTAATTAAAAGGCTGTTTATATTCTGGTCTTTGTGGTAATAGTACAGGGCAGGACATCCATATGCTCACCTAACATTCATCAACCTCAAATGTGGCTTATCATCTGAAATATGTATGTAGTAGCAACTTTACATGGCAGCTCAATCTAATGTTAGCCTAGAAAAAAGTGTGCATGTTTGAGCGGAGTGTGGAAGCTAAACAGTAGTGTGCTTGGGCTACTGCATGACAGATGGAGGCACAGGTGCGATCATTTGCTCTTAAAATACTTTGTCATTTTTGGTCATACAGATAAGAGTGCACTTACAATAGCAACGAAATGTTGCACTTTTGTAAAATAATTAAAGCAAACATGATGTCCTTTCTGCCGTCTTGGACTCTGTGAACTTGAGCGTGTCACTTTGAAACTATGTGTATGCTTGCCTTATTACAGACATGAAAAATATATCTATAGAGAGTGAAACTTTTAAATGAACCAATTCAAACAGGAAACAAATATTCTCATATTATGTAATCCATATGAAACATGCATACACGTGCTGCGGAGTTGAGTCAGTGTTGCAGACTTCATCTCTTAAACCGAAAACAGAAAGCACTAGTGTAACAATAAATTACGACTTTACAATAAATTAAAACGTTAATGCAGTGTACTTGCTGTTTTTCCCTAACAAATTCATAATTATTATATTTGCCGGTGCACTGTTGCAAGCCTTTTTTGCATGCGCTTGAGTGCTTATTAGGCTATGTAGGCAATTAAAGGCTCATTATTATGATTTATATTGGTTATTAATAAAAGTGTGACTAATAGTCGACTAATGCTTAAAATTAATGACCATCTAGTCGACCAGAAAAATCTTTAGTCGAGGGCAGCCCTAATGCATATTGACTAATTGTTTGGGAGACACATACATATAAGAGGCTGTCAATTAGCTGAATATAAAGCCTACTTGTTTAATTAGTACCACTTGGCCTGCATTTTAAAATCTTTATTTGAATGTGGCAATTAAGATATTTATTTTAAAACCTTTATTTGAATATGGCAACATAATATTGCGCTGTACAATATTTCTATGAATAAATCTCTGACAGAGACTATAAGCCAATCACTGTGTAGAAAGTAAGTATGCTGACATCATCCATAGCAACGAGGTCAACCCCGCCCTTACTCTTAGCTTAAGACTTCTGTCTATTGCTTAGTAAAAATAAGTCTCAGCAGCTTTGTGAATAGGTTTTAAGAAAAAACTCCTAGCTAAAAACTTTTACTGCTATTTAGGAGAACTCTCAATGGTAAAATAAAATGTTTTGTGAATACGGGCCCTGAACTCTATTGGGATTAGACAACAGGTCTCAGGACCTACTCATTGTCAAAATCATACTCTAGATTTAATACTGTCACATGGAATTGATGTTGATGGTGTTGAAATTATGCAGCCAAGTGATGATATCTCAGATCATTATTTAGTCTTGTGCAAACTTCATATAGATAAAACTGTAAATTCTACTCCTTGTTACAAGTATGGTAGAACCATCACTTCTACCACAAAAGACTGCTTTGTATGTAATCTTCCTGATTTACCCCAATTCCTTAGCATATCCAAAACCTCAGAACAACTTGATGATGTAACAGAAACTGTGGACTCTCTCTTTTAGAGACAGTTGCTCCTTTACTCTTAGGGAAGATTAAGGAAAACAGACTGACACCGTGGTATAATGAGTACACTTGTATTGCTTGGTGGGAAAGTAACCTACAGAAAAGCATTAAAAACTGCTAGATCTGATTACTTTTCATCTCTTTTAGAAGAAAACAAACATAACTCCAGATATTTATTCAATATAGTGGCTAAATTAATGAAAAATAAAACATCAACAAGTGTTAACATTTCCCAACAGCACAGCAGTAATGACTTTATGAACTACTTTACTTCTAAGATCGATACTATTAGAGATAAAATTGTAACAATGCAGCTACAGTATCGCATCAGTGCACTACAGATCCTCTGAGGAACAGTTCCACTCATTCTCTACTATAGGAGAGGAAGAATTGTATAAACTTGTTAAATCATCTTAACCAACAACATGTATGTTAGACCCTATTCCATCTCAGCTCCTAAAAGAGGTGCTTCCAGAAGTCATAGATCCTCTTCTGACTATAATTAATTCATCATTCTCATAAGGATATGTCCCCAAAACCTTCAACTGGCTGTTATTAAGACTCTCATCAAAAATCCACAACTTGACCCCAAAGAACTAGTTAATTACAGACCGATCTTAAATATCCATTTTTTTGTTCAAGATATTTGAAAATGTAGTATCCTCACAATTATATTCCTTCTTAGAGATAAATTGTATCTGTGAGGATCTCCAGTCAGGATTTAGACTGTATCATAGTACTGAGACTGCTATAATTAGAGTCAAGTCAAGTCAAGTCACCTTTATTTATATAGCACTTTATACAAAACAGATTGTGTCAAAGCAACTGAACAACATTAATTAGAAAAACAGTGTGTAAATAATGCAAAATGACAGTTAAAGCAGTTCATCATTGAATTCAGTGATGTCATCATTCAGCTCAGTTCAGTGTAAATAGTATCTGTGCAATCATTTGCAATCAAGTCAACGATATCGCTGTAAATGAAGTGTCCCCAACTAAGCAAGCCATAGGCGACGGAACCAAGGAACCAAAACTCCATTGGTGACAGAATGGAGAAAAAACCTTGGGAGAAACCAGGCTCAGTTGGGGGGCCAGTTCTCCTCTGGCCAGACAAAATCAGCAGTTCTGCAGTTCTGAAATTCCAGGCTGCAGCAAAGTCAGATTGTGCAGAAGAATCATCTGATTCCTGCGGTCTTGTCCTGGTGGTCGTCTGAGACAAGGTCTTTACAGGGGATCTGAGGCTCATCTAGTTGTCCTGGTCTCCGCTGTCTTTCAGGGCTGTAGAGATCCTTTCTAGGTGCTGATCCACCATCTGGGCTGGATACATACTGGATCCAGGTGACTGCAGTGACCATCTGATCTGGATACAGACTGGATCTGGTGGCTACGGTGACCTCGGAATAAGAGATAAACAGACTAATATTAGCATAGATGCCATTCTTCTAACGATGTAACAAGTACATCGGGTGTTATGGGAAGTGTTCCCGGTTCCGGTTTAACTAATTAATGCAGCCTAAAAATCCTTCAACAGATTTGGATATTAGAAGCGTATAAGTGTGTTATGTGTAAGCCAGGTTAAAGAGATAGGTCTTTAATCTAGATTTAAACTGCAAGAGTGTGTCTGCCTCCCGAACAATGTTAGGTAGGTTATTCCAGAGTTTGGGAGCTAAATAGGAAAAGGATCTGCCACATGCAGTTGATTTTGATATTCTAGGTATTATCAAATTGCCAGAGTTTTAAGAACGCAGCGGACGTGGAGGACTATAATGTAACAAGAGTTCGTTCAAATACTGAGGTGCTAAACCATTCAGGGTTTTATAAGTAATAAGCAAGATTTTAAAATCTATATGATGTTTGATAGGGAGCCAGTGCAGTGTTGACAGAACCGGGTTAATATGGTTATACTTCCTGGTTCTAGTAAGAACTCTAGCTGCTGCAATTTGTACTAGCTGGAGTTTGTTAAAATCTGCAGAACAACCACCTAATAAAGCATTACAATAATCTAACCTTAAGGTCATAAACGCATGGATTAACATTTCTGCATTTGACATTGAGAGCATAGGCCGTAGTTTAGATATATTTTTGAGATGGAAAATGCAGTTTTACAAATGCTAGAAACATGGCTTTCTAAGGAAAGATTGCTATCAAATAGCACACCTAGGCTCCTAACTGATGACGAAGAATTGACAGAGCAGTCTTAGACAGTGTTCTAGGTTATTACATGCAGAGTTTTTAGGTCCTATAATTAACACCTCTGTTTTTTTAGAATTTAGCAGTAAGAAATTACTCGTCATCCAGTTTTTTATATCGACTATGCATTCCCTTAGTTTTTCAAATTGGTATGTTTTTCGCCGGGCCATGAATAAATATAGAGCTGAGTATCATCAGCATAACAGTGAAAGCTAACACCGTGTTTCCTGATGATATCTTCCAAGGGTAACATGTAAAGTGTGAAGAGTAACAGCCCTAGTACTGAGCCTTGAGGTACTCCATACTGCACTTGTGATCGATATGATACCTCTTCATTCATTGCTACGAATTGATGGCGGTCATATAAGTACTATTTGAACCATGCTAATGCACTTCTATTAATGCCAACAAAGTTTTCTGGTCTATGCAAAAGAATGCTGTGGTCAATAGTGTTTAATGCAGAGCTAAGATCCAATAGCACTAATAGAGAGATACAACCACCATCAGATGATAAGAGCAGGTCATTTGTAACGCTAAGGAGAGCAGTCTCAGTACTATGATATGGTCTAAATCCTGACTGGAAATCCTCACAGTTACAAATGACCTGCTCTTATCATCTGATCATGCTTGTATCTCTCTATTAGTGCTATTGGATCTTAGCGCTGCGTTCAACACTATTGACCACAACATTCTTTTGCATAGACCAGAAAACTTTGTTGGCATTAATAGAAGTGCATTAGCATGGTTCAAATAGTACTTATATGACCGCCATCAATTCGTAGCAGTGAATGAAGAGGTATCATATCGATCACAAGTGCAGTATGTAGTACCTCAAGGCTCAGTACTAGGGCCGTTACTCTTTACACTTTACATGTTGGGAGATATCATCAGGAAACACAGTGTTAGCAGAACAGTGCATCAGCATAATGCACTGTTATGCTGATGATACTCAGCTCTGTATTTCTTCGCGGCCCAGCGAAACATACCAATTTGAAAAGCTAGCGGAATGCATAGTCAATATAAAAAACTGGATGACGAGTAATTTCTTACTGCTAAATTCTGAAAAAACAGAAGTGTTAATTATTAGAACCTACAATACGACCTAAAAACTCTGCATGTAAGAACCTAGAACACTGTCTAAGACTTGATGGTTGCTTTGTCAATTCTTTGTCATCAGTTTGGAACCTAGGTGTGCTATTTGATAGCAATATTTCCTTAGAAAGCCACGTTTCTAGCATTTGTAAAACTGCATTTTTCCATCTCAAAAATATATCTAAATTATGACCTATGCTCTCTATGTCAAATGCAGAAATGTTAATCCATGCATTTATGACCTCAAGGTTAGATTATTGTAATGCTTTATTAGGTGGTTGTTCTGCACGCTTAATAAACAAACTCCAGCTGGTCCAAAATGCAGCAGCTAGAGTTCACTAGAACCAGGACTTATGACCATATTAGCCTGGTTCTGTCAACACTGCACTGGCTACCTATTAAACATTTGTATAGATTTTAAAATCTTGCTTATTACTAATAAAGCCCTGAATGTTTTAGCACCTCAGTATTTGAACAAGCTCTTGTTACATTATAGTCCTCCACGTCCACTGTGTTCTCAAAACTCTGCCAATTTGATAATACCTAGAATATCAAAATCAACTGCAGGCGGCAGATCCTTTTCCTATTTAGCGCCCAAACTCTGGAATAACCTACCTAACATTGTTTTGGAGGCAGACACACTCTTGAAGTTTAAATCTAGATTAAAGACCCATCTCTTTAACCTGGCTTACACATAACATACTAATACACGCACAATGATATAATATACAGTATAATATAATAATATAATATGATATTATTTCATATTGTCCCTTGTCTCAGACGACCACCGGGACAAGACCACAGCAACCAGTCGAGTCCTCTGCACAATGTGACTTTGCAGCAGCCTGGAATTGAACTGCTGGTTTCATCTGGCAAGAGGAGAACTGACCCCCCGACTGAGCCTGGTTTCTCCCAAGGTCTTTTCTCCATTCTGACACCAATGAAGTTTTGGTTCTTTGCTGCTGTCACCTCTGGCTTGTTTAGTCGGGGACACTTCATTTCCATCAATATCATTGACTTGATTTCAAATGATTGCAAAGATATTATTTAAATTGAACTGAGCTGGATGATGACAACACTGAATTCGATGATGAACTGCCTTTAACTGAAAAATTAGTTTACTATTGCCATTTTGCATTATTGACACAGTATTTTCCTAATTAATGTTGTTCAGTTGCTTTGACGCAATCTGTATTGTTAAAAGTGCTATATAAATAAAGGTGACTTGACTTGACCTACTGGCAGTTTTAATTTCACATTTCAAATATATTTTTTTCATGTTTTAAGTAATTTCAAACAACAGTATTCAATGTTTATGTTTAAAACAAAGCATGCTTTTGTAACTTCAGTTTAAATGCATCCATGTACCCTCTGAGATGCATTAAACTGTGTAAATAAATACACCTAATTGCCAATTCAGATGTAGATTTTAGAAATTCTTATTCTTACCCAAAGATACAAAGTAGAAGAGAGAGTTAAAACACAATTTGCTACTCAAGCAGTTTATTAACATTATATATATATATATATATATATATATATATATATATATATATATATATATATATATATATAAATAAAAAATAACTACCTTTTTAATCTTTTTGTATTCTATCTATTTTCTTTTCATTTATTATACAATTATAAAAAAAGACCTCTAACACTAGCTTGCTCTATTCTTTTTCTATTCTATCTGTTTTCTTTTTATTTATTATATTATTTAAAAGCCCTTGCTACGTATACTGTGTTTAGGCTAACTGAGACTTGTTATAGCACTTATATATCATTACTCTTTTGTTGTTTTTGATTGCTTCCATTGTCCTCATTTGTAAGTCGCTTTGGATAAAAGCGTCTGCTAAATGACTAAATGTAAATGTAAATATATATATATATAGATATATATATATATATATATATATATATATATATATATATTAATCAGATACTTTGTTATATATAAAAAGTAACAACTTACAAAGCTTAGCCTATTGTGCTTTATTGGATGGGAGGCACACTGTGTTCATTCATCAACTGAAAACAGTATCTATTGGAATTTAAGAGTCGATTTTGGTCCGTAAAAACGAGAATCTGTTAAAATAGAGAAATCAATTTTTTTTTTACTCAGCCTGTGGGTGTGTGGTGTTAAACATGAAAGGTGTCACACAGTCTTTGTTCATCTGTTCTCTTCATAAATAAATAAATGCATAAGCCTATATGCTCGTCCTGTAGGTTCTTTATTAAAAATGAAAATGTGAACAAAAATAAAAGCAATTAGATGTGTTAATATAAGTCAAATATAAAAATTAAAGTGATGGGAAAATAGATTATGACAGAATTCCCTGTCTGTCAAAATGACGGACAATGTTAAAGTCAAACGCAACCTCCGATTAAGGTATATGCACATTCAAAGCATAAAACTTTATTCAGATTTCAAAATGTTCACTTTGTCATGTGTAATACATATGTTGAGGTCTGATGTTCACCACTGTTATGAATATGATACATAACTTTTTAACACACAAGGGAAATTCCCAGTATTAAACAAATAACCAAATGTACATGCTTAGGACATTTGTGCTAAAAGAATGTACAAGAATACTTAAGATATAAGAACACTGACTTGTTAGGTGATGTTTTCTCATTGAAATCATACGATTTCCTATTAATTCAACAGAATGTATGGGAATACTAGGGAATAGCAATATGATGGCACAGTGACTTCACTTATATGACATCATGAGCAATCCAGTTCTCTGTTATAGATCAGTGGTGTAAACTCATAATAATGGATTACTACGGTCACATGGACTTAACAGACACACACTGCCATAAAGTCCCCAAGACACATCAGATTTTCTCCAATATATATCTTGTTTTCATAATCCTTGAAAGTCAAACTCAATCAAAAATAAAACTAGATTAATAGCACAGCCCTAAAGTGCAAAAGAGATCTCACATCTGGATTGCAAAATAAAAACACATTAACGTTGTGACAAATGTCCTGATATTATTGCATGTAGAAACGGTTTGCAAGATGCAGTTACATTTATATTTATTTTTAGTAATTCTGCAGACGCTTTTATCCAAAGCTACTTACAATTGGGGAATACATAATGTGATTCTTCTTAAAGAGGCAAACAGACACGGGAAGTGTTTGTAATACCAAGTTTCAGGCATTGTTCAAATAAGTAAAAGCTAGAACGGGAAGGAATAAAGGGAAAGACAATGTTTTTTGGGGGATGAAGTCAAGTAGCATTGAAAGAGATGAGTTTTCAGCTGTCACTTGAAAGTTGTCAGGGTTTCAGCATTCCGGATAGGGGTGGGAAGATCATTCCACCAGCCAGGAATGGTGAACGAGAATGTTCTGGAAAGTGATTTTGAGCCTCTCTGTGATGGTACCAAGTGGCGCCACTCACTAGCAGATCTCAGACCTCTGGAGGGGATGTAGCTTCGTAAGAGTGAGTGGAAGTAGGCGGATGCTGAGCCTTGTGGCTGTTCTTTATCCAAGCATCAATGTCTTGAATTTGATGCGAGCCGCAACCGGTAGCCAGTGCAAGGAGATAAAGAGAGGTGTAACATGGGCTCTTTTGGGCTCGTTGAAGACCAATGGTGCCGCTGCATTCTGAATCATTTGTAGAGGTTTGAACGGCCACTCCTGAGCCTGCTTGAATGCAGTGGGGAAAGTGCCTGTGAGGAGAGATGTGTTGATGATGATGTGTGTGTGCTGGTAAGGGTGTAGGAGAGATTGCTTGGAAAAGGTGTGAGGGGATTGGGTCTAGAGGACATGTTGTAGGATGGCTGGAGAGGAGAAGTTTTGATACTTCTGCCTCAGTGAGGGGACAGAAGGAGAAGATGGGAGTTTTAGCTGCGGGTGTGGTTGGTTTGATGTCCTGTGTGTCTGAGAACTGACTACTGGTTGAAATCTTCAGCTGTTATAGAAGTGGTAGGAGGCGGTGGAGGGGGACAGATGAGAGCATTAAATGTTTTGAAGAGATTATGGGTGTGTGGAGAGGTTGATTTTGTTGTGGAAATATGCAGATTTAGCAGTATGGACTTCAGCAGAGAAAGATGAAAGCAAAGACTGATACATACTCAGGTCTGACAGATTTTTCATTTGCGCCATTTTCTCCCTGCTGCATTGAGTTTGGTCCAATGCTCACGAAGAACATCAGATAACCAGGAGTTAGAAGGGGCAGCCCGTGCTGGCCTGGAGAAAATAGGACAAATATCGTCTAGCCTAAAGGTTAAAGTTGAGCATAAAGTGTCAGTTGCTGCATTCGCTTTCAGAGATGAGAACTGGGTAGGTGAGGGATGAGAGATGGATACTACAGTGGAAAGATGGGAGGGTGAAAGGGAGCATAGGTTTTATCTAAAAATAACCGGTATAGGGGTTGGTGGCACACAGATAGCAAAATGTAGGTTAAATTTAATGAAGAAATGGTCAGAGATATGTAGGGGTTCTACCAAAATGTTGTCTGCAATATATTTGCGTGTGTAAATTAAGACAAGTTGGTTGCCTGATTTGTGTGTGCTTGTAGTGGTAAGGCGTTAAAGATCATTTCTTTTTTAGAGGGCAGGCTTCGAGTATAACTTGTTTGAAGTAATAGTCCTTCATTTAACATTATCCAAAGAAACAAGTGTTAATGATAAATCTCCTGTGATGTTTGTACTGGCCACTGTATACAGGCCACCAGGGCACCATATAGATTTTATTTAAAAATTTGCTGATTTTCTATCAGAGATAGTGCTGGCTGCAGATAAAGTCTTAATTGTTGGGGATTTTACTAATCATGTTGATAATGATAAAAATGCATTGTGGTATTTTCAGCTCTATTGGGGTTAGACAACACGTCTCAGGACCTACGCATTGTCAAAAGCATACTCTAGATTTAATAGTGTTACATGTAATTGATGTTAACGGTGTTGAAATTCTGCAGCAAAGTATCTAGTCTTGTGTAAACTCCATATAGCTAAAACTGTAAATTCTACTCATTGTTACAAGCATGGTAGAACCATCACTTCTACCACAAAAGACAACTTTGTAATTAATCTTTCTGATTTATCTGAATTCCTCAGCATATCCTGTAGCTCAGAAAAACTTGATGTAACAGAAACTATGGACTCTCTCTTTTCTAGCATTTTAGATGTGGTCCTTTACGCTTAAGCAAGATTAAGGAAACAGTTTGACACTGTGGTATAACGAGCACACTCATGCCCTAAAGAGACCAGAAAACAAAACTATAGGTATTTTGTATTGCATGGCGGGAAAGTAACCTATCCTACAGAAAAGCATTAAAAACTGCTAGATCTGATTACTTTTTGTCTCTTTTAAAAGAAAACAAACATAACCCCAGATATTTATTCAATACAGTGGCTAAATTAATGAAACATAAAGCACCAACAGGCATTGACATTTCCCAACAACATAGCAGTAATAACTTTATGAACTACTTTAATTCCAAGATTGATACTATTAGAGATAAAATTGTAACCATGCTACAGTATTGCATCAGATATAGTGTGCTATAGATCCCCTGAGGAACAATTACACTCATGCTCTACTATAGAAGAGTAAGAATTTTATAAACTTGTTAAATCATCTAAACCAAAAACATGTATGCTAGACCCTATTCAATCTAAGCTCCTAAAAGAGGTGAGATTGAGGATGGGCTGGAGGCTGCCATCCTTCTTGGGGAGGAGGAATTATTGGCTGTAAAACCCTGACTTGCTCTGAGCTGGAGGAACCATTTCTACAGCCTCTTTCGCCAGTAAATTCATCACCTCAAAGCGTAGGACGTGTGTGTCTTTGCTCTGAACCAAGGTGGGAACCACGCCGCAGAACTGCAGGGGTCTTCGAGTGAGCCGAAATGTATAACCTTGATTTATTTTCCCCAAAACCCAGGCTGACACTCCGGGGATGGCCTGCCAGACCTTGGCCGATGTGGTAAGGAGTTGGATTAGATCTGGAGGTGGGTCACCTTGTGATAAGTGGAAGAGGAAATTTGCTCTCTTTTTTAAAAAATGTTTGTGTTTTATTTTCCGGCTGGTTGTTTGGGCACTTTTTGAACAGGCCCAGTGTTCAAAATGGAGTTGAGCACAAACACACTGCCGTTGGCACCCAGAACTGAACGGGGTGCTTGGGGGCATAACAGAGGCTGCTTGGGGGGTGGTCTGGCTGCAGCGAGACTTGGCCCCCTACTCTTCCTGTACCGCAGATCAGGAGGACGCCTGAGGCTCCAGGTCCAGTGCTACCTTGGGCCGGGGTCCCTGACACTTAGGGAACAGAGAGCACCTAGCAGAGCAGGAGCGCTGATGAGGCTCAGTCTTGAGAGCTGTCTGGGCAGCTGGAAGGGCAGGCTTCACAGGCTGTTGAGTTGGCGCTGAGTTGGCGCTGACTTGGCGCACCTGGAAGCTACTGTAAACTGGAGGGCAGAAGTGTCGCATGGCCTGGGACGACTACTGTGCAGCGGTGAAGTGCTTAGCAAATTCCTCAACCACGGGTCCTTTGACAGGACGTGAAACAGTTTGACGTCCATGCCTGGCTCCAGACAGACGGCAAGGGGGTGGGGTTGTTGATTGAGCCCAACAGCTCCTCCACATCTGAGGCCGTCAACGACATGCTGTCATCAAGCGTGTCCCACTCTCTCCCACCAAACAAGACCAGGTCGCTCGCAGCCACAGAGGAAAGTTGAACTGGGTGGGAGAATAGGAGGGGGGAATCCTATCTATGAGGTGAGAGCAAGGCACCCAGGGGTGGGGCCGGCATGAACTCACTCGTCTCTGAGGGCCAAGGTCCTCTGCCTTGAAAGAAAATGGAAGGAAGTGAGGGGTGAAGTCGCTTTCTGAAAAGAAAGCTATCCAAGAGTGCAGAGAGGAAAGACATGTCCTCGCAGTGTGGACATTCCGTCTCCTTGAGTCCATTCTACACATTGGATTTCCCCAGGCATGAGATGCACTTGCTGTGACCATCAGCAGTGTGCAGGGGAGCCCTGCATGAGTGACAGAATTGGAACGCTATTTGCAACAACACAGTGTAAATTTGCTCCTTTAAATTGCATTGTATGCACTGAATGCACTGTAAGTCGCTTTGGATAAAAGCATCTAGAAACATGCTAGTGACATGCTAGAAACTTGCTAATCTTGCTAACGACATTTTAGTCACTTGCTAATCATGCTAACAACATGCTAATCATGCTAGTGAAATGCTAGTAACTTGCTAATCATGCTAATGACATGCTAGTTACTTGCTAGTCATGCTATCAGTGTGCTAGTAACATGCTAATCACACTAGAAACATCCTAACCACATGCTAGTAAATTTGCTAATCATGCCAGAAATATGCTATAACAGGATAATCATGCTAGAAACATGCCAATCATGCTAGAAACATGTTGTCAACATCTATCTACACTGTAAAAAGTAAGTGTAATTTTAACTGTAAAATTTTGTAATAACGCTACAGGAAGAAAAAAATGTTAATAGGTTAACAGTAAGTTCTTGTACTATATACAGGGAAAACTATAAAAGATCTAACCAGACATTTCATGTAATTTTACAGTTTTTAGAAGTATAAAAGAACAAAGCAATGTATAATTTACAGTCAAAAACTGTAAACTGATATTCCCAGAATTCCCTGCATGACACTCCAAATTTGAAAGTATTTTGTTTAAATAATCATGTTTTTTTAATAGTTTTTGTTATCAGTTATGTTACATTTCTCTTCTTTAACCCTCTGAAGTCGACTAACGCGGATAAGCGTTTTGAGGCATTTTCTCCTGATAACCCCGAAAAGAACTTAAATTACACTTTCAGTTTTGATCGTACAGATAAGAGCAATACATCAATTGAATCTGTAAAGGATCTACTTTTATTTGTATCCACACATAATAACAAAAAAACTTTGTGCATTTATAAAAATAAAAATTATATATAAAAGTAATATGAGTTATAATGTTGCTAGCTTAATGTCAGTAAGAATGATTAGACAAAACTTTACTGAGATTGGCTATTCTCGGTTCACGAATATAGCCATATATGTTTAGAACTATATATGTATATATATTGTATAGGCCTTCATACAAAGCATGCTTGTGTTTTCAAGAATGTAACTAAGCTTCTGTTCATCAATATCTGCTCTGGTGTAAATAATAATAATAAATGGTAAAAAAAAAAAGTCTGTAAATTTAGCTGTAAATAAATGTGCTATGTGGTAATTGTGTTCTTTTTTTCCTATAAATTACTAATAGTATCAGTGACCATCACAATAATGTTAACAATGCAGTTTATTTGCGTAAACAGCGTGCTTACTTTTTTTTCAGATAAATAATAACCTGTTGCAAAGTGAGCCATAAGTACCCCATTCAGGAACCTGGAACACAGCTAAGACCAAGCGAGGCACACACTCCCATCTCTTCGAAGTCACTTCAAAAAAATATGTCCTTCAGAGCACATAAACAATATACATTTTAGAAATGCCAGGTATGTGACGTTCATTTATATATTTCAACATTACACATGAGCCTGCATTTATTTGATCCAAAATACAGAAAGTTGCATTTGCTTAAGCAGTAATATTGTGAAATATTTTTACTTTTTAAAATAACTGCTTTCAATTTGAATATATTTTAAAATGTAATATATTCCTGTGATCAAAGCTAAATTTCCAGCATCATTGCCCCAGTCTTACTCCACGTGTAAAAATATACACTATACCATTTAAAAGCTGGGAGTCAGTAGGTGTGTATATATTTTGGTGGGTTTTTTGGAATGGGGTTCTACCCGTCCATGATGTCATAACCTAATAAAAATGAGTATTTGTTAAAAATATATATCTTCATGTTGTTCCTCTGTTTTAATCTAAACATCAAAATTGTCATGTGATGTGACTGTCCGGGATATGTGTGACCTTACTAATATGAAAATATATATCAGCAAAGTATACATAACTGATAGATTTACAGTTTAAGTAACAGAATTAGGCTATTTCAACAGACACAGAAAGTGTTGATGTCTGTGTATGATTTTAAAGCAAGTTCTGGCCAAATACATTTTGTCCGTAAAATGGGCATCATATGGTGTGACACTGCAATTTATATTTTGAACGGGCAATAATTTGGACATCATTATGATGAAGAAGTCCACACTCAACCAGGAAGTTGCACTGTCATCTCTGGAGTGGTTTGCAAGGTCAAGAGGTGAGTTCTGGCTTTTTAATTTTTAATTAAAAAGCTCTGTCGCTGATGTGCTCACTAGTGGTCAATGTTTTGTGTCTTATGGTGTGACATTTTTTACATAAAAATGAAACACTTTTATACAAATTGTACTTATTAATTCTTAAAAATCATTCCTGCCATGTGGCAGTTTACATGCTAAGTATAAGCTAGCTGTTTTGTAGTTAACCAAGAGATTAGCTTAACTGAACAAAACATCATATGGTGTGACACTGTATCATATGGTGTGACTGTTTTTCTATTTCACACCATATGATATATTTGTCACGTAATATTACATACACCTTTTTTAATGATAAATAAATAACTATTCAAAACATATTCAATGAATGTAATAGTGAACATTAAACTACCTATACAATTAATGTATTTCTTTTCAATTTTATACTTAATTTAACCATGTTTCACCATATTTGCAATGCTTTGCCTATTAAAAGATGCAATGTTTTGTCTGTCAGGCAGAAATGTCAGGTAAAGAGAGGACAAAAAAATACAGGGAAAGACTCAATTCATATGCAAATGATACATTGTATGTTTTTTACTGTATCTGGTTTTACTAATATCTATGAATTTTCAATCTAAAACGTTCAACTAATTGTAAATTGATTTGTTTTTTACTGTCTAACAATTAGAATTGTTGTTACAACACACACTCTCCTCTAATTTTAAATTGTTCATGTTGAATGTTCTTGAAGTGAGATGGTGTTTGATTTACTCATATTTCTGAGTTTCTTATAATTTTAAAAGTTTTAAAACAATGTTAGTATGTTTTTTATTTTTTTTGTCTTAGTAATGTTAACTGAATTGAATTAATTGAATGTTGAATGCAAATAATATACAGTTTTTTGCACTGACAAATTGTGGAGTGGTGCAGTTCATCATATAGCGTGACACTATATAATTTGGTGTGACATTCAGAATTGTGCAAGTAAAAATACTTTCTTAATTATAAATCATAAAAAAAGTCAATGGAACACAAGAGAAATAGTATCAGCAAGAGTCACAAGTATTTTCATAGATTTATAACCGGGTTTAACATAATTAATCTAAAATATCTGGAAAGGCTGAGAAGAGATGACTTACTTTGCATGATGATTTAGAAAAACAATACAAAAGCTAATGAATCTGCACAAAAGAAATGTTTAATCTTAAGATAGTAATGATAATGATTTATGTTGAAGTTAGTTACTTCGAGAGAGTATATTTCATTTTCATTTTATATAGAATAACTTTTATGTCACACCATATGACAATTTTAGGCACGAATGCAACAAATTGGTGAATAAATCCAATTTCAAATACAAAATCTAAAAGACCACATATATTTTGGGAAATGCAAGAGTCAGTACAACCCAACTCAATATTTTTTTATGCCTAATATTTGAAGTAAAAAATAAAAACTTTTTTCAGGCTTATATGTCTCCCACCAATATATGTATGTATGTATGTATGTATATATATATATATATATATATATATATATATATATATATACAGTACAGACCAAAAGTTTGGAAACATTACTATTTTTAATGTTTTTGAAAGAAGTTTCTACTGCTCATCAAGCCTGCATTTATTTGATCAAAAATACAGAAAAAACTGTAATATTGTGAAATATTATTACAACTTAAAATAATAGTTTTCTATTTGAATATACTTTGAAAAAATAATTTATTCCTGTGATGCAAAGCTGAATTTTCAGCATCATTACTCCAGCCTTCAGTGTCACATGTAACATCCAGTCTATCACATGATCATTTAGAAATCATTCTAATATTCTGTTTTATTATGAGTGTTGGAAACAGTTCTGCTGTCTAATATTTTTTGATGAATAAAAGGTTAAAAAGAACTGCATTTATTCAAAATAAAAAAAAAATCTTATATTTATATTCTAATAATATATTTTCTTTACTATCACTTTTTATCAATTTAACACATCCTTGCTGAATAAAAGTATTGATTTTATTAAAAAAAAAGAAAAAATTACTGACCCCAAATTACTGACCAGTAGTGTATATTGTTATTACAAAATATTTATATTTTAAAAACATAGCTTCTATTTTTTTTTTATTTTTTTTACTTTTTATTCATCAGAGTATCCTAAAAAAGTATCACATGTTCTGAAAAAATATTAAGCAGCAGAACTGTTTCCAACTTTGATAATGAATCATCATATTAGAATGATTTCTAAAGGATCATGTGATAATGATCCTAAAAATTCAGCTTTGCATCACAGAAATAAATGATAAATTTAAAAAACATTATTTTAAATTGTAATAATATATCACATTATTACATTTTTTTCTGTATTTTTGATCAAATAAATGCAGGCTTGATGAGCAGAAGAAACTTCTTTCAAAGACATTAAAAATAGTATATATATATATATATATATATATATATATATATATATATGTATATATATATATATATATGTGTGTGTATATATATATATATATATATATATATATATATATATATATATATGTGTATATATATGTGTGTTTATATGTATATATGTGTATATATGTATATATATATATGTATTTGTATATATATATATGTATTATGTGTTATATATATAAATATATATATATGTGTATATATATGTGTATATATATATATATGTGTGTATATATATATATATATATATATATATATATATATGTGTGTGTGTGTGTGTGTGTGTGTGTGTGTGTGTATGTATATATGTTCACATACTTAAACTTTATCATATCTAAACTGAAAGAAGAGTGCTCTAAAACCGAGCTAGATGATATGATGGTGACTGTAGAAAAACGTGAAGCAGAGTTAAAACAAATATATGAGAGTATCCGTGCATTGAACTTCCCATCTCAAGATACAAGAAGGAGAATGGATAGCTGCTATGGAGCTAGAGGACGCAGTGTCTCGTTCCCTGCTCAGGGAACCATGGTTACATTCGTAACCTGAGATGTTACCTTTCAAGGGAACTTCGAACTGCGTCCTCTAGGGGTCACTATGGGGAACAGTATACCCACGCCGCCATGCTGAGGGAAGTGCAGGCCAGAATCATGGCGAACACTAAGTACCAACTCTACCATTTCCATGGGAGTTGCCCCTGGGACGTTTACCCCTTACACCCCCCCTAAGCTACATACCCAACTTGATTGTTAGGGCCTTGGCCCGGGGTAGAGCTGAAGGCTTGGAATCAGGAACGATTCCTTTAAAGGGATACGGCTAAGAACCTAGCATTTTATACTAAGTCTTGCCTGTCACACAGGGGCTACTGCTTGCTTTCGCATAAGCTTGCTGTAGGAGCTGTCTCAACAGATCTCCAGTATCAACACCCTGTTTAGATAGGTATCCGAGGATACATAGTTGGAGTGGCGCCCAAGATGAACGGGGCTTTTATCAACTCAAGAAAGGGCATGAAGCAACCGCGTGAAGCCCTCACCATATAGGATTTTAGAAAGAACGCACAGTACAAGCGTGCGAACTTACCACAATGTGGATTTCAGAAAGTGTGCAAAGACTTTACGTGCACACTTACCATAACATGGATTTTCAAATACTGTTCTAAGGAGGGGCTCTCGTGGCACTCTGATAGAGCAGCTCATAGATGGAATGGCGCATCTCAAAACAGTATGTTTGAGAGTCATCAACTCGATCTGTGGAAATAATGCTGGAGCGCTCTGGGGAAAAACAGTGAACTCAGTCTCATTTGAAATCCCAGTAGGAAAACTATGCTTTTTGTCACATCCTTCATCATGTAACTATAAGATTAGATCGCTTTTTCAAAAGGAGGCTGTAACAACTGCATGTGTGGTGTCTTATTGGAGGAATGTGTTTGATCATATTGATTGGAAAAAAGTATGGACTCTGTCTTCGGAATATATAATAACTAACAAGGTTAGAGAAATCTCATTCAAATTGTTACACAGATTTTACCCAGCTAAAGTGTTTTTGAAAAGGTTTAAATCAGACATAGATACAAGCTGTTAATGAAACTGATATGCATATCTTTTGGGATTGTCCTCACACACAGCTATTTTGGATTGAATTCTCTAATGTTATCCATCGCAGTGTGCTCCAGGGTTTCTCTCTACTTTTTAACCTTTTCAGTGGTGAGTTTAAAATATTCCAGCGGTCCCCCCAGAGTGAGTTTTTTTAAGACGACCGTTATTTTAGAATGTTCCCCTTACTGTTTCCATGGCGACGCGTCAGGCTTGTCACGTGACACACCACGTCTACAATAACACTGTGTGACAGATGGATCGCATTTATTTAGTTTTTCCTTTTCAGACTGAAGAACAGCTTCATTCATCAGTATGTTGTGATGATGAATTTGATATTCCGATTCACAAATATATGTAAATGAGTGTGTTTTGTCGTTTAAAAACCTTTCTAAATGATCTTGATCGTGATCTGTAATGTGAGACGGGCGCCGCCATGTTTGTTCGCGCTGCAGTGCAGAAAGTCCTGTCAGTCGCATTTACAGCACCTGAATTCATCAATTTCTCCCGAAATACAAGTAATAAGTGGCCGGTGAACTGGGTGATGAATAGAGTGAACTTTACAGTTACTTATTCGATGTGTATCTGATATGAATAAAACACGTCTGCAAATTAAATTTGGATGGATTGTTATTGTTGCTTCCATAGACATATGCGTGTATTTTTCAAACTCTAAATGTATTGTTTTACTAGTACTTATGTGTATTTAAATGTATGAAACCTTAAATATGCATTATGTGGTTAAGAACACTGCATAGTTGTGATAATATAACAAAAGCAGTGCACGTCTCTCTCTGGCTCAGCGCCAGCCAATGCGCGAAAATGCAGTTTGAATTTGACCGTTATGTGACGTCACTGAACGTTCTAAATCCCATATGTGGGACCATACTCTCAGGGGCACGGCAATTAGAATCCCATATGTGGGACCGTACCGCTCAAAAGGTTAAGGATGTACTGTTTGGCTTTACTTAGATCCACTACAGGGGATCTGTCTCTGGGGCTCTAGTTGTCCTTGTCTCCACTGTATTTTCAGGGCTGTAGAGGTCCTTTCTAGCTGCAGGTCCACCATCTGGTCTGGATACGTACTGGATCCGGGTGACTGCAGTGACCCTCTGACTTGGATACAGACTGGATCTGGTGGCTATGGTGACCTCGGAATAAGAGAGAAACACACTAATATTAGCCTAGATGCCATACTTCTAATGATGTAGCAAGTACATCAGGTGTTATGGGAAGTGTTCCCAGTTCCGGTTTACCTAATTAATGCAGCCTAAAAATTAGAAGCATATTAGTGTGTTATGTGTAAGCCAGGTTAAAGAGATAGGTCTTTAATCTAGATTTAAACTGCAAGAGTGTGTCTGCCTCCTGAACAATGTTAGGTAGGTTATTCCAGAGTTTGGGCGCTAAATAGGAAAAGGATCTGCCACCCGCAGTTGACTTTGATATTCTAGGTATTATCAAATCGCGATAGTTTTAAGAACGCAGCGGACGTGGAGGACTATAATGTAACAAGAGCTCGTTCAAATACTGAGGTGCTAAACCATTCAGGGCTTTATAAGTAATAAGCAAGATTTTAAAATCTATACAATGTTTGATAGGGAGCCAGTGCAGTGTTGACAGGACCGGGCTAATATGGTCATACTTCCTAGTCTTCCTAATACGATCTAAATCCTGACTGGAAATCCTCACAGATACCATTTTTCCCTAAGAAGGAATATAATTGTGAGGATACTACATTTTCTAGTATCTTGGACAGAAAAGGGAGATTCGAGATCGGTCTATAATTAACTAGTTTTTTGGGGTCAAGTTGTGTTTTTTTGATGAGAGGCTTAATAACAGCCAGTTTGAAGGTTTTGGGGACATATCCTAATAACAATGATGAATTAATATTAGTCAGAAGAGGATCTATGACTTCTGGAAGCCCCTCTTTTAAGAGCTTAGATGGAATAGGGTCTAAGATACATGTTATTGGTTTAGATGATTTAACAAGTTTATACAATTCTTCCTCTCCTATAGTAGAGAATGAGTGGAACTGTTCCTCAGGGGATCTATAGTGCACTGTCTGATGCGATACTGTAGCTGACGCCTGCATGGTTACAATGTTATCTCTACTAGTATCGATTTTAGAAGTAAAGTAGTTCATAAAGTCATTACTGCTGTGATGTTGGGAAATGTCAACACTTGTTGATGCTTTATTTTTTCGTTAATTTAGCCACTGTATTGAATAAATACCTGGGGTTATGTTTGTTTTCTTCTAAAAGAGACGAAAAGTAATCAGATCTAGCAGTTTTTAATGCTTTTCTGTAAAATAGGTTACTTTCCCTCCAAGCAATACAAAATAACTCTAGTTTTGTTTTCCTCCAGCTGTGCTCCATTTTCCGGACTGCTCTCTTTAGGGTGCGAGTGTGCTCATTATACCATGGTGTCAGACGGTTTTCCTTAACCTTCCTTAAGCATAAAGGAGCAACTGTATTTAAAATGCTAGAAAAGATAGAGTCCATAGTTTCTGTTACATCATCAAGTTGTTCTGAGGTTTTGGATATGCTAAGGAATTGGGATACATCAGGAAGGATTACTTACAAAGCAGTCTTTTGTGGTAGAAGTGATGGTTCTACCGTACTTTTAACAAGAAGTAGAATTTACAGTTTTAGCTATATGAAGTTTGCACAAAACTAAATAATGATCTGAGATATCATCGCTTGGCTGTATAATTTCAACACCGTCAACATCAATTCCATGTGACAGTATTAAATCTAGAGTATGATTTCGACAATGAGTAGGTCCTGAGATGTGTTGTCTAACCCCAATAGAGTTCAGAATGTCTATAAATGCTGATCCCAATGCGTCTTTTTCATTATCAACATGGATATTAAAATCACCAACAATTAAAACTTTATCTGCAGCCAGCACTAACTCGGATGTAAAATCAGCAAACTCTTTAATAAAGTCTGTATGGTGCCCTGGTGGCCTGTATACAGTAGCTAGTGCAAACATCACAGGGGATTTATCATTAACATTTGTTTCTCTGGATAATGTTATATGAAGCACCATTACTTCAAACGAGTTATACTTGAAGCCTGCCCTCTGAGAAATCCTGAAAACATTTATATAAATTGAAGCAACACCTCCCCCTTTACCTTTCGGACGTGGCTCATGTTTATAACAGTAATCTTGGGGTGTAGACTCATTTATAATAATGTAATCATCAGGTTTTAGCCAGGTTTCTGTCAAACCTAGCACATCTAGATTATGATCAGTGATCATATTATTTACAAAAAGTGCTTTCGTAGAAAGGGACCTGATATTCAATAAGCCAAGCTTTATCATTTGTTTATCCGTGTTGCATCTGTTTTTTATTTGTTGAACCTAAATTAAATTGTTGCTCTTAAATTGGTTTGGACGTTTTTTGTATTTTCTAGTTCGGGGAACAGACACAGTCTCTATAGTGTGATATCTAGGTGAAAGAGTCTCTATGTGCTGAGAATTAACTGACTTCTGTGACGTGAGGCGGCTAGCAGATGGTCGGTTTAGCCAGTCTGTCTGCTTCCTGACCTGGAACCCAGTTAGTCAAGTACAAACTCTAAGACTATGTGCCATATTTCTAGAAAGAAGAGCGGCACCACCCCAGGAGGGATGAAGACCATCTCTTTTCAACAGGTCAGGTCTGCCCCAAAAGCTCGTCCAGTTGTCTATGAAACCTATGTTATTCTGTGGGCACCACTTAGACATCCAGCCATTGAGTGATGACAATCTGCTATGCATCTCATCACCACGGTAAGCAGGGAGGGGACCAGAGCATATTACAGTGTCTGACATCGTGCTTGCAAGTTCACACAACTCTTTAATGTTATTTTTAGTGATCTCCGACTGGCGAAGTCGAACATCATTAGCGCCGGCGTAAATAACAATCTTACTGTATTTACGTTTAGCATTAGCCAGCACTTGTAAATTTGCTAAGATATCAGGCGCTCTGGCTCCCAGTAAACATTAGACTATGGTGGCTGGTGTCTCTATTTTCACGTTCCGTACAATAGAATCGCCAATAACTAGAGCACTTTCATCAGGTTTCTCAGTGGGTGCATCACTGAGTGGGGAGAACCTGTTTAATGTTTTGATCAGAACAGAAGAGTGGTGTTTAGACCCACGACTATGCCGCCTCACAGTCACCCAGTTGCCCTGCTGCAGAGGCACTGTTACTGGAACCGAACAATGTACAGGACTCCCTGAGCTAGACGCATCCAAAGCTGTATCTAGAGCCCTCACATTCTTACTGTCCTCAATTAAAGTTTGGATGCGTGTCTCTAATTCTGAAATCTTCTCTGTCAGACTAACTATTTCCCTGCATTTATCACATGTGAATCCATCGTCACTGACAGAGATAGATAAACTATACATGTGGCAAGCAGTGCAAATAACAATAGCAGGAGAAGCCATTACTCACCGTGCTTGAGCAAAAATCAACTTAAGCCTTCAGATTGCATCAGGACTCCCTTTCAGATAGACAAGACGTGCAAGTATCAAACTTTGTCTTATTAATTGATACAATAAGTATCATTTGAACCTTTTTACAAAGGTGTGTTTGAACTGAGAAACTGATGTTTCTTTCAGGCTGTAGATCTGCTGAATATCAAATTGTATCATAGCTTCATGTCTTTATTTCTCTTCTCTTTACTGCTTAAGCTTTAACCCCTCTTCCTATGCCAACTGTATGCGTGTGTGTGTGTATGTTAGGCTAGTTTAAGTGTTTATGTAGTTAATAAAGTCTTACTTGTATCACACTTGAGGTTGTGAATTGTTTGTTCATAACTGGAGTCCCTAATCATGCAGATTTTAGCTACATGCTCTGAGTAGTATTTTACAGTAAGAAAGTTGTTTTCCTCATACAGGAAAGTAACGTTCTTAGAATTTACAGACAGTTGACACTGAGATGTCAAGTAAATACTTACAGCGGATCTGAATACTTATAAATTAATCATAACTAGTTATGATTGATTATTCATTTCCCCTTTGAACTGATTTGGTACACTTGTTACAAAAAAAACACACAGTGCCAAAGTGCCAAAGCTACTAGTACCTGGTTTAAGGACCATGGTATCCCTGTTCTTAATTGGCCAGCAAACTCGCCTGACCTTAACCCCATAGAAAATCTATGGGGTATTGTGAAGAGGAAGATGCGATTTGCCAGACCCAAGAATGCAGAAGAGCTGAAGGCCACTAACAGAGCAACCTGGGCTCTCATAACACCTGAGCAGTGCCACAGACTGATCAACTCCATGCCAAGCCGCATTTCTGCAGTAATACAGGCAAAAGGAGCCCCAACTAAGTATTGAGTGCTGTACATGCTCATACTTTTCATGTTCATACTTTTCAGTTGGCCAAGATTTCTAAAAATCCTTGCTGATCGAGATTTACATGCTAAATGGCTGACTGACCTGGTACACTCTCATTCATTTAGTTCACGAACGAGATAGGTACTAGTTCATTCAACTCATTCACCAATGACGTACTAGTTTCGTTCACAAACAAGAAAATCTCTCAATCTCGTTCAGACTCAAATGAAACTCGTTCAGTGAAGGGCGTATTCGTTCACTCCATTCAACAAATCACACTCCATCACATCTCAAACTCGAGGTTTAGTCATTCTTTGACAGGACGAAACAGTTCACAGAGCAACCCAGTTCATGAGCTGCACATGTGCTGCCAATAGTTCCATGCTGCTATGGAGGGAGGAATTTCAATGAACGAGAAATATGAGTCAATGGATTATGAGATAACAATTCGTTCAGCTTAAAGATTAAAAAAAAATATTTGTTCATGAACGTAACATCACTAAAAGTTCACTAGTAAAGCTAATAGGCTCAGTAGCTTCTGCAGCACGAACAAAAGCATGTAGTCCGCCATTGTTGTTGTTGTTGTTGTTACGTGATGTAGCTGTGTCTGACTAGGGTCAAGATGTGGGTTGATGGCATCATTGTTTCACAAAATATATAGATTGGCTGTACACATGAAAATGCAAAGTTGTCGTTTTCAGATTTATCCACTGTGGGACCTGGTTTCGGCAGTTTCAGGTTCACAAAACGCTGGATCTGTCTGGACGAAATGCAGATACGATACAAAATTTTTACATATACAGCTAAAAGTGTCTCTGTGTGTCCGGGGCCTTACTGTGATTGTTTTTTGTATGACTGTGTAGAGAAGATGAATGAATGAAACACTTTCCACATGCAGTGCAGTGATAAGGGTTCTCTCCAGTGTGGATCCTCTCATGTGTTTTCAGGTCTCCTGACTTACTGAATCTCTTGTTGCAGTGTAAACACTCATAAGGTTTCTCTCCAGTGTGGACCCTCTCATGTATTTTTAGATGTGTTGACTGACTGAATCTCGTCACAGCTTGAACACTTATATGGTTTTTCTCCAGTGTGAATCCTCTCATGTGTTTTCAGATGTCCTGATTGACTGAATCTCTCGTCACAGTGTGAACACTTATGAGGTTTCTCTCCAGTGTGGATCCTCTCATGTGTTTTCAGGTCTCCTGACTTACTGAATGTCTTGTTGCAGTGTGAACACTGGTAAGGTTTCTCTCCAGTGTGGATCCTCTCATGTGTTTTTAGGTCTCCTGATTTACTGTATCTCTTGTCGCAGTGTAAACACTCATAAGGTTTCTCTCCAGTGTGGACCCTCTCATGTGTTTTCATATATGTTAAACGACTGAATCTCTTGTCACAGCTTGAACACTTGTAAGGTTTTTCTCCAGTGTGGATCCTTTCATGTATTTTCAGATGTGTTGACTGACTGAATCTCTTGTCACAGCTTGAACACTTATATGGTTTTTCTCCACTGTGAATCCTCTCATGCAGTTTTAAATTGGACGCTGAAAAAAAAGTCTTTTCACACTTAAAGCACATGTATTCTCTCACACCAGTATGTATTTTCTGATGTACTTTCAAATTTTGTAGATGCAAAAAATCCTTACCACACAAATGGCATGAATGTGGCTTTTCCTTTGTATGAACTTTCAAGAGTTTCTTCAGAACTGAAGCCCATAAAAACATTTTTCCACATTGATCACATGGGTGCAGCTTCTCTCTAGTGTGGATGTTCATGTGTTCCTTAATGTGTGCTGATTGTGTGAAACTCTTCCCACATTGATCACAAGTGAACGGTTTCTCTCCGGTATGAATTCTCATGTGACGCTCAAGACTTGTTTTGCTTGTCACACTCTTTCCACACTGAGTGCAAGTGAAAGATTTCTTGGCTCTTCTTTTCTTTAAGTCTTTCTGTTTGGTTTGAGAGCAACTCAAAGGTTTTTCTCCAGTTTTGACATAATTTATCCCCTCAACTTCACTTGATTCTTCATTTTCCTCGTTTTCCTCAATCAACTCTGAAATAAAAGTAAAAAATATATATATATATATTTTCAGTAACTTTTAAAAAGATGAGAAATGTGAACATAAAAGTGAACCCTGATGTAACACTAACATTTGAGAGCAGCGCCACCAAGTTACTACAGATGGTGGCGCCAGAAGCAGGCTTGGTAGGGCTGGGGGGCTGGTGTGTGGGGTAGAGCCCTGCACGGGCCTAAAAAAATAGGCCCTGGCCCGAGACTTTCAGGCCCTAGCCCAACCCTTGTCCAACAACTTATCAGAATTCTTGGCTAGAGTCCAAACTGAGGTATAATCAATGGCTAGCCGTGCATTAAAGGATTTTAAATGCACAATGATGAGGCAAAGAACCGCCTAAAGTGAAGTTATTTTCATCAGTTATGGCATGTTACAATTCTGCCCGCTTCAAATCAGACACTGAGATGAAATAGTGTGGTAAGATCACATTTATTTGAATGAATTATATCATGTATTTCACAGTGGTGGAAAGAGTACTGAAAATTTGTACTTAAGTTCAAGTACTGTTACATTGCTGAAATAATACTCAATTACATGTAAAAGTTTTGCCACAGTTTTTAAAATATCTGAAAGTACACTCTTAACATCATTCAGTCAAGCATTTTAATAATCAAGTATTATTTAATAATAGAACTTTAGTATGCATATTAGTCATTTTAACTGAACATTTTTACTGGACTGGTGGTGGTGCTTTTTTGGTCATTCAGTGTCTCTGTAAAAAAAATTGGGGGAAAAACTAACAAAAATACTGATAAGATAATGATACGAATTCTATTAATAAGGATTACTAAAGATTAATGAGCTGCTGGATACATGAATATTAATCAGGTTTTGAGCGTTCGCTCAAACTGATTGAATCTGATTTGCGATAATAGGTAAGCGCCAGCCACTGAGATTGAGATTGCCATTTGGACATTAGCACCACCCACTACCGAAAACCTGGCAGTTCTTAAAAGCTGAAGAATTCCAAAGGAACGCCATTATTTTGACAGGAAAATACAACAGAGAATATCGTTTACATGTAGCGCATCAATTCACTTAATTCTCTCTCTCTACGTGTGTGCGAGACAAAGCGACGGCGAGTCATGGACCTTCACACTACAGTTTACGGTACGTCAAATACAGGTGTGTTGCACATCCATTCAGATGAACTAAAAAACAGCACAGATCGCTTGATGAAGAGTGAAACTCTGAAGCGCTCAGTCAGAGTGTTCGACGGGTGAAAATATATGTACTAAACTTATACTTAGCCTCCAACTCACACACTGGCGAGTAAAATCTGAGAATTTATTAGCCATTGGCTAATATTAGACAGCCCAGAGTGAAGATTTAGTCTCATATGCGAGTGATTTACTCGCAATGTAGAGGGTTGAGTGCGTTTAGGAACGGTGCGCCTGCAGCAGTGCAGAGATAGTGCATGCATTGTCACAAGAATGTAGTAATTACACCATAAATGCATATAATTAAAGTCTACTGTTAAACAGCTAACACATAGGCTGTTTTTTTGGCTAGGTTTAAAGGAAAACAGCACTTTTAGATAAACGAGGCAAAAACTTTAAAGTTCTTAAAGTTCTTAATTATAGTTCTTTATGAACCACAGGATTGCTTGTAATAAAGATTTAAATGCAAAAGACAAGGCAGTAGAGCTGACTGTTTCTGTCAGTTTGAATTTAGAATGTTTGTGAAAACGTAAGAAAAGTAGTTTAAATGTTTTGCTTTAGCACTGCCTTAATATATCAATCTAGAAGTAAATGCAAAAGTAAAAAACACTGAATAATTGATGAAAGACTGTATTACTGTACTGTGTAAAAAAAAGAATCACAAAGTTAAAAAAAAATTTAAGTAACAATGTTTGGATTTAAAATCAAAATAATGGATACAGATGGATACACAGAAGAGCATACAGATTCATTCGTACAGCTCAGATTCGCCAAAATGGCGCTACACTGACGTGAAGTGACACAGAGGAGACAAATTGTTGAATAAAGTCGTTATTTTTGTTTTATTTGTGTAAAAAAAGTATTCTCGTCGCTTCATAACATTACGGTTGAATCACTGATGTCAGATGGAGTATTCTGACGGTGCTTTTCATACTTTCCTGGACTTTGACACTGTTATTTATTTTGCAGTCTATGGGACAGTCACAAGCCTCCAGGTTTTCATCCAAAATATCTTGAATTGTATTCCGAAGATGAACAAAGCTTTTACTGGTTTGGAACGACATGAGGGTAAGTGATTAATGACAAAATTTTGATTTTGGGGTGGAGTATCCCTTTTAAAAGATCGGTATCAGTGATCGGATCGGCAGATCCTACTTTCTGTGATTGGCGATCGGTGATCGGCCTCAAAAATCCTGATCGGAGCACCCCTAGCGTCAATATTGCCATATTAATCTGAGCCGGATTCAGACCACGAGAATACTGAACAAGAGGATCGTGCAGAAGCTTTGCATGCACAGATATTGCAAGACATATTAGAGTGGTAACATTATTGTTGGTTTTTTGGCTAAATCACATTTTAGATAGAATGTCAACAACCGCTTAAAAACAACTTAATTTACTATGTACAGATAAGCGCAACGTTAATATGTATTACATCACAGAAACGGCATACAATTTATACTTTGAAACATAAATAACACACAACAACAACAACAAATAAAGCAGCACAATTACAGGCTGTGATGCAGATACAGCAGATTGTCCCGACAAAGTGGGAACTGCTCTGTCTTTCAGCAAAAGCTTTTTGGCAAAACCAGCACTGTAATGTCTCATGACTCCCCTTAAAACATGACGCTACTGCAGCACTTCTTCGTCGTCGTCATGTCTGATCCACTCAACCAAGCGTTTTAACCATGACCTTGCCCCTCCTCATCCCCCAACCACTTCCATGGACGGGATTTATTTTAATGATATTCTAATGGGCCGCTTTGTGACATCACAAACCCCAGAAAACAGAGCTGTAGTCCAAACAAGCTGTTCGTTGTAGTTCTTGAAAAGGGATTTTTTTAAAAACAAAATATCTCCCTTTGTAGTGGACTTTTTGTTAAAATAAGTTTGTTTACTTGTGTTAGTACTGCAGTGGTTGTGTTTTGGTATAAAAGAATAACAGTAAGTTGAGAGAATTTGGGAATAAATATACTTAAACTGAAATGGTAAGGTTTTATTTTCTGAGGTTCCAATCTCAATAGGTTTAATTTAATTATGTTCAAATTAATTAAATACTTATGTCAAGTCACCTTTATTTTGTACAGCTCTTTATACAATACAGATTGTGTCAAAGCAATTTTACTCTGACAAACAGAGAATAGTTTGTCAATAATGCGTGTAGACAACAACAAACATTAATTTTCAGGACCGTAGAGGTCGTCTTTAAGTGACAGCCTCATGGTTAAAACTTAAGAATACTCACATGAGATGAAGACACCAGTCATATCAGTAACTTTATGAATACTGCTTTATTCTACATTGACCTCTGATGTTAGTATTGAATGTGTGGAACAAGAATATAGAACATACAAATGCAATAACATAAAAACAAATACAATAATAACAAGGTGGTCAGACATGTGAAATGAAGATAAAGGGTAAGATCAATCTTGTTTGTATTTAAGTTTAATTATATTGTACATGGTAATCATGATCGATAACATGGTCCTGCAGGGCAGACAGTTGTGCAGCAATGCGTTCACGCAGAGCACTTCCATTTGTAGTCTCCCCAGCCACGTCTTCTTCCTCTTGCTCAGGTTGCTCTTCTTCTACTGCCATAATGTCGTCATTGCCAATACAGATGTTATGCAGTATGGTGCATGCCATCACAACATCTGGGACGAATGACGTGTCAACCTCCAGGGCGTGGAAGAAGATGGCCCTCCACCTGGCCTTCATGATGCCAAATGCTCGCTCAATGACTGAGCGGGCTTTGGCATGATGAGCATTAAACCTGTAAAGCCCCCAAAGTGATTATTTAAATACAATTTAAATATAGGAAACATGTAATGAAGCTTAATTTTATTTTAATCTTTTTCCAAACCTCTGTTGTGCCACTCCTACGGGCTGCTTGAAGGGTGTCAACAGGGCAATGGGCCTCTCCAAACAGGGGTAGCCTCCATCACCCAGGAGGAAGTGTCCCGGTGGTGGATATGCCCCACTGCGATACAGGGGGCTGTGTCGGAGGACTCTGGAGTCGTGCACAGAGCCAGGAAAGCCAACAAAGACATCAATAAACCTGGCTTTGTGGTCACATACAGCCTGCAGCTGGATTGAGGGAAACAGTTTGCGGTTTCTGTAGCACTGAGCATGGGGTTCTCCAGGTGCTTTGATCCGGATGTGACATCCATCAATGGCACCCATTGACCATTGAAAAGCTGGATGCCCTGCCAGCTGCCTGAAACCCTCACCCACCTCCCTTTGTGCATCCAAGGTGTTTGGGACGCTTATCACACGTGGTGTAAGACCTGTCATTGCCCCCGCAACTCGATGGATGAGTTGGTGAACAGTGGATGTGGGCATGTCAAACGCCCTGGACACCACACGGTAGGAGCTTCCACTGGCCAGCCAGAAAAGGAAGACCAGTAGTTCAATGGTTGGACCCCACCCATGAACCCGCCTCTGGTCCAGGAGCTGGAGAAGGGCTGTAATGGACACACGACTCAGCCGGAAATCAGGCCGTGTGTAACCCCCTTCAAAAAAGATGCGTAGGAGTGGGACTGTTTGGTTGCAGATGGAATAAACTGGTGAGCTCTGTTGGGAAAATGTAATTAAACTGAAAAACTGCTCATTTTGGAATGTATAATATGTATAATAATTATGTTTAATAAAATATTTTTTTAAATCTAACACTTGCTAATATTTATAATATTAGCTTAATTATAAGATTTGCCTAGGAGGTTTTGAAAATATATACAATAATGAACAGTGATACTGTAATAATAAAATAAAAAACAGTATTGCTGTTTATAATATGTTTATTTTAGAAAATGAGAACAAATACCTAACCTTCAATTAAGACTTACCTCTGTTCTTCCATTTAAGTAAAAAGTAGCTGCCATTCTCAACCTTCTCCTCCGGTGCACAGACCTTTGGCGAGCGAGTTCATCAAGTTCTTCAAAAATCATCACAGAGTTCATACATAACTGTATTAACTGTTTTATTTCCATTTTTATTAAATTAAATCACTGACCGAATACACCAGGTGGCGGTAACGAGCTCCTGGTAACATAGCAACCACGTATGTTGCTGCCTCAGAAGCCTGTCCAAAACTGTTTCCGGAGGTGCCTTCGTGCAAAAACGCAGCCTTTGAAGTCATTGCCTCATAAGGCAGGGAGGCAGCAAGTCAGCTGCCTAAGTTTTCGGATGCAGCGTTAGTCTTTGCAAAGTCTTGTATGGCCCCGGCTACATTTCTGAGCGTTTATTCCCTGATAGTTAGATCTCTTGTGTATGACCCTGGACTGTTCAATCTGTTGTGATTCTCTGCCGCCTGCCCTTGTGACTTTACTGTTGGATTATACTCACTGTTCCCTGTCTGCCTCCCTCGACCCTCGCACGGGAATGATTAAAATTATGCAGAATACCTGCAGTCCCGCGTGAACACTCTGTAATTGACAGGAGACGGATGCGTGTCAAACTCACTGACGGAGAGGAGAGAGAGATGCAGTTTATATTGGTGTATATTTGGTAGATACCAGGGATGCAACGATACCATTTTTTCAGAACCAATCTGATCCGATACCGAAAATTCTGAGTATCTGCCGATAACGATCCAATCTGATACCAGCACATTTTTTTTTTTAATCAATGTAGAATTTCTATACTTCTCTGTGTTGACCTGATCATCACTCTTTTATGTTTTAAACACAATCTACTACTATCTAAACAACTTCATTTTAATGAAAAATAACAGATGAAAAAATATATAATCATAATCTATGACAAAAATACTATTATAAACTAGGTTAGCAGATAATTCAGCAGCAAAAGATACTCTAGATTCTGGAAAAATCACAGGTGCACAATAATTTTATAAAATCTAGTGAAATATTTTATTTACAAATTTACAAATATTTTATTTACAAATACAAAAGTCTCAAATCTGGTAAAATGTTACACATTGCTCTTAATTGTTGTAAAATACGTTCATGAAAAAACAAGTATATACATTTATATCGAAACCTAAAAGACTTTTCTTTTAAATGTATAGCACAGTACTAAAGGCAGCAACATGAAAGACTACTGATAATCTTTGATTGCGCAGAAAAGTATTATAATACAATAGGCCCCAATGCAGAGCGGCACAGAGCGCTTATGCGCATCCCGTGCTCAGAAACAACTTGAAACAACACAGAGTCACAGTGTGCAGGCTGCACAGCCCTCCGAGTCCACATAGAACAGTTAGTACACACAAGCTGCTCGGCTCGTGTTCATCTTCAGTTCTCTCTTCACAGCAGTTCAGTCAGTGTTGTGTTTGAGCAAATGAATTACTCCGGGACATTGGTTTCTTTTGACTCAGAGGGAGTGTTGGCCACGTTAAAAAAGTAAATAATTTGTGGATTAATGCTTACTGGAGACGCGAACCGGTTCAAACGATTTGGTGAACTGGTTCAGTTCACTAGTAAGAACCGGTTAAATCAAATGCAAATTGACTGTAAAATACAGTAAACTTTAATTATAACTATTTATTGTCAACATTTCCGTGCCAATCTTTGTTCATTTTTACCGCAAATGCACTGTCAATTTAATTCAAACACTGTCAATTAAAGAATAATAATAATTTGGCTTGTAGAAGTTATGAATGGCCAGTAACTTAAAAAATTAGTAGCTAAATTGGCTGTTGAGTGAAGAAGTTACCTAAAAACACTGCACACAAGGTTTACATAGCCACAATTTACGTCTAAAACGAAAGTAAACAGTTGAACAAAAAATTGTCAGGGCATGTCAAAACTTCTCCAGGGCCCCCAAAACCCCAAACCGTCATTAAATATGAATTATGAATGAACACCGACCTCCTTCGTGTTTTATTCTCAGTTCTGGTTCAGTCGTGTCCTCACTCTCCTCTTTGACACGCACCATCTTCACAGATATTCCTGCTTGATTCAAACCTTTTAGTCACGACTGAGGATCAGAATATTACTACTGACCTGATTCAATTACTGTACTGTTCTATTTACAGAAACAACCTTTCTATCAGATTGTATTGCATCACAATCTTTTTCTGCTGAGGTTTAATGGTGTTTGGTAAACAAACGTATGTGTTTAGCGTCACCCGCTGGACTGGAGTGTGAAGCAGCGGGAGGAGGGTATATCTATCCACACATGCATGTATATATATGTATGTATTCGTGGCATGCATGCATGCATACGCGTACACACACACACAAATACATCGTACATACATGTGTAGATAGATAGAGAGACACATAGATAGAAGGCACAAGTCTTACAACATAAAATCAATTCTGAATCAATCTGCATTTTTTTTATACCTTGCCCCCCACACATAACACACATCTCACCCACTCAGACACACCCACTTCATCCCTCTCACACATATGTACTTACCTTCTCCAGATGGATAGTAAAAATCAACAAAATGCCATCAAAGACTACCTGGAGGGAGAATCGGAGGATATATTAAAGCAAGGACTCTCTCTGTGTAGTCTGTGTATGTATGTGTGTGTACTGCATGTCAAGAACTGTTTATCTGATCATTCAGATGCTCAGACTTTATAATATTTGGAGCATACCTTTTGTTTAACACAACCAGTCAAAAGTTTTTGAACAGTAAGTTTTTTTAGTTTTTAAAGAAATCTATTCTGCTCATCAAGCCTGCATTTATTTAATCTGAAGTACAGCAAAAGCAGTCCAATTTTTAAATATTTGTATAATTAATTTTCTATATTTCTATTAAAATGAAATGTATTCCTGTGATTTCAAAGGTGACTTACTCCAGTCACATGATCCTTCAGAAATCATTCTAATATGCCGATTTGATGCTCATAAAACATTTTATTATTATTAATTAAATTAATTTAATTTAATTTAATTTAATTTAAATTTATGCATTTAGCAGACGCTTTTATCCAAAGTGACTTACAGTGTATTCAGGCTATCAATTTTTACCTATCATTATCCTATTATTATTATTATTATTATTATTATTATTATTATTATTATTATTATTATGTTAATACACTGAAGACTGGAGTAATGATGCAGAAAATTCAGCTTTGATCACAGGAATAAACTGCATTTTAAAATGCATTCAAATAGAAAGCAGTTCTTTTAAACTGTAAAAATATTTCACATTACAGTTTTTGCTGTGTTTTGGATCAAATAAATGCTGGTTTGGTGAGCAGAAGAGACTTTAAAGAATAATAAAAATCTTACTGTTCAAAAACTTTTGACTGGTGGTGTATATTATTTTTTTGTAAAATTGTACATGTAATTATTTTTGTAAAATAATAATAAATACCCAATAACAATGGATGCTTTTTCATTCATCTTTAAGTATGTGGAGGACCTGGACACATTTCATATCAAGTTGTGATGAACAAGGCCTGAAGGTCAATGTCATGTTACTTATATAATCTATCAATGCAATCTTTATTCAGCCTAAGTATGTGTAGCCTACTGCATATGGGAAACTGTTGATTCTATCATTCAAATGTTAACACTTAAAGATAAGTGAAGTACATCTTTAGAAAATTAAATGACAATTAGACAATACCAACTTTTACAATAATTTTGCATACTTTTACAATACCAAAATCTAAATCCCCTTTAAATTTGATGCATTTCAATTTTGGGTAGGTCAAAATCGATCTCAATAAATGTGAATTTATCTCATAAAATGAACAAGGTAAGTTTTAAAAGTTTTAATTAACAATTAGCCTACTTGAATCAACACAAGCGTTTTAGGGGCTGTTATGGTGACGAAATCAGCTCCGTATATTAGACATATTAAATATATATTAGATTTAAGTTGTGCCATTTTAGCTTAGACATCCTTTACAAAAATAAGAAAACGTGTATTAGTTAAACGAAGGACAATATTTTCTTATTTAGATCCCCTAAACTTCCATAAATTTCTTCAACATACTTCCGGGTTTCCGGTATGGGGATGGGGAAATCACATACCGGAAACCCGGAAGTATGTTGAAGAAATTTATGGAAGTTTAGGGGATCTAAATAAGAAATATTGTCCTTTGTTTAACTAATACACGTTTTCTTATTTTTGTAAAGGATGTCTAAGCTAAAATGGCACAACTTAAATCTAATATATATTTAATATGTCTAATATACGGAGCTGATTTCGTCACCATAACAGCCCCTAAGACGTATTTGATATGGACGTGGCTTTCGTTTATGTCACACTCAGATGTGGGCGGGGTTGTGTTGGGGATGGGCGTGGTTTCTGACGTCACACTTGGGCTTTGGTTTGTGTCGTTGTGTCG
The DNA here is from genome assembly GCF_018340385.1 of Cyprinus carpio. Classification (NCBI taxonomy): domain Eukaryota; kingdom Metazoa; phylum Chordata; class Actinopteri; order Cypriniformes; family Cyprinidae; genus Cyprinus; species Cyprinus carpio. Next base: position 2,268,053 of record NC_056615.1, read on the forward strand.
GGGATGTGGGTGGTTTTTTGTGTGGGATTTGGTTGTTTTTTGGGTTGTGTCTTGGTTAGGCATGACTTCTGATGTCACACTTGGATGTGGGTGGGGTTGTGTCAGGGATGGGCATGACTTCTGACGTCACACTTGGATGTGGGCGGAGTTTTGTTGAGAATGGGCGTGACTTCTGATGTCACACTTGGGTGTAGGCGGGGTTGTGTTGGGGATGGGCGTGACTTCTGATGTCACACTTGGATGTGGGCGGGGTTGGATGTCCACCGCAGGCTGCAGCGAGCCCTACTTGGCGAGAGGAGGGAAAGGCAAAATTACTTACTGCGTGTACAAGGTCAGGTGCACTGATTTTTAATTTTGTCTTTTCTTTAAAATAAAGCTGATCTGCACAAATAAATGAAATGGAATTAAAATCATAGACCTGCATGATATTTGATCTACGGTGCCTGCGAGGTGACATGGTCGGTTCACTTAGTTTTGCCGTGGCCACGACATAACTTGTGGGAATGTGATATGTTGTGGCCATGAGATATTAATTTGAGGGAACGTCTTATTAACTGGGAACATTATATTATGCCGTGGCCTCGAGATGCTATGTTGAGCGAATGGCATCCATTTCTCATGGCCATGAATTATGTTGAGGGAACGACATATTTCTCTCTTGGCCACAAGTTTAATGTGTAAACTGTGTGACCATAGCAACCCAGTTCTGCTGCTTCATGGTTGATATTCTTGCTTTGGTTTGGTACTTCGAGTTGGTATGATTTTTAAGCGGTAGACAGTCACATGGAAGAAGAAGATTGCGATGTAAAACTCTTGATTTATCAATGTGAACTTCATCTTCCCAGTAATTCCGCAGTTTCCCGGTCCCACTTCTTGGAGTCAAGTTTTTCATGAGGACCCTGCTTCCTGGGAACAGGTCAGTACACCATCGTAATTCCTTTTGTTTCTTTCAGCATACTTGTTTGCCTGTTTTCTCACTATCTCACAAGCTTCTTGCATCCATTTTGTCCATTGTTCCATGTACTCACTATAACTTTGAGAGTTGTTGTCTGAGTTGAGTCCGAAGAGCGCATCGATGGGCAGTCTTGGTGCATGGGCGAACAGCAGGTGGAAGGGTGAGAAGCCAGTCACGTCACATCTAGTACAGTTATAAGCAAATATTAATTTGTTGAGTGCATCCTTCAATTCGATTTTTGTTTTTCAGCCAGGGTTTTCAGCATCTGCAATAATGTCTGGTTAAATCTTTTCACCTGGCCATTCCCCTGTGGGTGGCAGGGGGTGGTCCTTGAGCCAGCGACAACACTGTACTTTCTGATTTGGGTGAGTAGCTGATTTACCAGGGGACGGCAACCTGCGGCATGTGTGCCAACAGTGGCATGCAGAGGGATAATCACTGGCATGTGAGCAATAGGGAAAACTGAATACTGACGTACATTTTGAGGTAATTACTTATCATAGTCACACAGCCTGTTAGGAGCTATAAATACTATTAAAGTGTGAGAATTAACTTGTGCTAGTCTAGGATGCGTGCACAACCAACCGTTGCACTTCAGATCAAAGCCTCAGCAGTCTAACAGTGCTTGTCAATGTCAGAATGACTGAGATGACCAATCATATCAAAGTAGGCGGGGTTTACTGTTCACAGAAGCAGAGCATGGAGCCTCAGTTTAAGACTGACAATAGGTTTATGAGCTTCTGAATGATACATTTTTGCACAGGGCGATCACAGATCTCTATTTACGAGATGTGTGTGTGTGTGTGCATGCACAGTGCATCAATTAAAGCAGCGCATTAATATAGAAAGGTGATTCAACTTAACGGTTTTAAAGCATTGGTCTTGTCACACACACACATACAGTGGTGTTCAATACGATCATACTGTATATCTGTTATTCCAGAAACTTTTGAAAAGTTTAAATAACAATTTATTAAAAAATCTTCAGATACTATTTGCATGAAAATCAAATTGGCCTATTGTTTTTTCTATTGTATCATTTAAATATGTGTATGTACTGTACAAAGCATTAATGCTTTAATGCATTCTGTATAATACCGAATGCATTAAAAAATGCAACGTACTGTACTAGCTCTACAGTGGATCAAAGAAGTTTAACCAGAAAGAACTGTGATATATACTGACTCAATGGCCTCACTAGGCTACAGACCTGTAGTATGTTCTATAGCAGGGGTCGGCAAAAAAGTTTTTTCCTACTACATGACAAGCTAATAACATGGTTGTCAGCATTAAAAGGTATAATTGCTGCTTTTTGCAGTGCAAATTTTGTTTGTGATGAAAATAACAAAAAATAACGTTTTCGCTAGTTATTCAGTTGGATGGTGTCAATGAAGAAACCCAGAGAACACAGTGATCGCAGAAATTAAAAATGGTCTGTTACGTCTTTCTCTAACCTTACTGAATGTACCACTGCTTAGCATTAAACCGCAGATGAACTTGACAGGTTTAATTTTTAAGAAAACTTGGCTTTGTTTGTATGACATGGCGCTGTCCATGTATGTGGTGCTGAAGGTCCATACGCGATCCTACCTGGAACTTACAGTTTCAGTAACTTTTTGATGGTTACCCAAGTTTATCCCAAACCAGTTTAATGTTATTATGCACACTCCAAAGAATACACTACACCATGAGGATTGGCATATTTATTGAATTTAGTTGATTGCGATGAAAGAAGTGTAATTATTTCCTTATGAAATGAACTCCTCATGAAGCCAAAACTCAGTTACTTACACAAAACAGATGCCATGCTGCCATGCAATAAAACATTAAAATGGTCTGGAAAAGAGATCTTCAAAGAGAGTAAACAACACCTATCTCCTTGCTCATTTACGACCCTTCCTCCCTCTCTTCTCCCCTCCCTGCCTCTGACTCTCATTCTTCTCCCCCAAAAGCAAGAATATCCATATGCCATGTTATATCTTGAGAATATGTTGTTTTTTCCACTTCATGTTTGGTAACATTTTATAGGTCTCTGTGTGATTGGTAAAATGGTCTCAATTTTACAGTAGGCACTTGTATCATGAGAAATATTGAAAACTTTTGTAGAATTGTGTTCTGCTGAGGAGGGGGTGTGTCCCCCTTTAGGGGTCTGTGTCTGTCTATCTATCACCCTGGGGCCACGAGAACCTAACACACCAAAAGGTCTTTATGTTTTTACATCTGATTTGAAGATTTGTTTCTGGTCTGAGTATATAAGAGAACTGACAATAACATTACTTTGGGAATCTGTAGTCAGAAAACCCCCATGCAGTGTGTGAGAGTCTCTGGAGCTCTGCAGCAGAGCTTTCACTGCTGTGTGTCTCTTTGCTGTCAGGTATCATTCAAAAATGTAATTGTTAAACACATTGTGCCCATAGAAAACACTGTATAGATGTTTGTGCTACTACATGTGCACATTGGCTAGTTAAGTTTATTCTCTAAAACACCTGAGTGCTTTGCTAGACATTTTAGACCATGTGTCTTAAATTAGGATAACTGTTACATGTGTGATTATCTTAAATTTGTTTGTCTCCTGCATGAAACACTTGGCCGTTCCCCATATGACTACAGTGTCTATGTGCAGGAGCTGGGCTAAAATGTGATTCACATTTGCATTATCTTTCTAGATTGGCTTCTAATTGTTTCATTATGTAATTGGCATGATACATTTTTACCTGACAAATAATAAATTGTTATATTTGATTTATTCTGATCTCTTCTTCAACGGGGAAGTTGCACGGCGGCAGTACATGCTTTTACATCAATGAACGGTGGTGTACAGATGTAACTGTGTTAAAGAAGATGTGCTGTTCAGACCTAGATGTGCTCTTTGTTAACTGCAAGCCGTTCTATTCGCTGCGGGAGTTTCACTTGCTCATTCTTGTGAGTATTTACATTCCTCCGCAAGTGCACGTGAGCCTGGCTTTACAGAAACTCGTTGACCAGATCACAGAGACAGAACAGCAACACCCGGACTCTATTTTAATAATTCTTGGGGACTTCAATAAAGCCAATCTTTCCCGTGAACTGCCAAAATACAGACAGCATGTTACATGTCCCACCAGAGACAGTAACATATTGGATCACTGTTACACCACAATGAAGGATGCATATCACTCTGTTCCACAAGCAGCTTTGGGGCGCTCTGGTCACTGTTTGGTTCATCTTATACCAACCTACAGGCAAAAACTTAAATCTGCTAAACCTGTAGTAAAAACTGTAAAGAGATGGACCAATGAAACAGAGTAGGCTTTAAAAGCATGCTTCGACTTCACTGATTGGAGTGTTTTTGAAGCTGCTACCACTGATCTGGACGAACTCACAAAGACTGTGACATCCTATTTTAGTTTCTGTGAGGATATATGTATTCCTACCAGGACTTATTTAACATTCAACAATGATAAGCCATGGTTTACAGCAAAACTCAGACATCTTTGTCAGGCCAAAGAGGATGCCTACAGAAATGGGGACAGAGTCTTGTACAATCAGGCCAGGAACACACTGGACAAAGAGATTAGAGTGGCTAAAAGGACCTACTCTAAAAAGTTGGAAGGTCAGTTCACTTCCAATGACTCAACTTCAGTGTGGAAAGGGCTGAGAGCCATCACAAACTACAAGACACCACCCCCCTGTACTGAGGCGAATCAACAACTTGCTAATGACCTGAATGAGTTTTATTGTAGATCTGAAACCCCCCACACCCATTCTGACCATCTCTCTACACAGCCGTTAACACCTCCTGCAATCCCCCTCTCCCCCCATTCTGCACTTCAAATCAGTGAGGATGATGTGCGCCAGGTCTTCAGGAAGAACAAAAGAAGAAAAGCACCAGGCCCAGATGGCGTTACACCAGCCTGCCTGAAAACCTGTGCTGACCAGTTGGTCCCTATCTTTTCACAGATCTTCAACAGATCTCTGGAGTTGTGTGAAGTGCCCTCCTGCTTCAAACGCTCCACCATCATCCCCATTCCAAAGAAACCCAAGTAAACAGGACTTAATGACTACAGACCTGTGGCTCTAATGTCTGTCGTCATGAAGTCGTTTGAAAAACTGGTTCTGGCTTATCTAAAGGACATCACTGGGCCCTTACTGGACCCCCTGCAGTTTGCTTACCGAGCAAACAGGTCCGTGGATGATGCAATCAACATGGTATTGCACTTCATCCTGGAACATCTGGTTAAAACAGGGACTTATGTGAAGATCCTGTTTGTGGACTTTAGTTCGGCTTTCAACACCATCATTCCAACAGCCCTCCAGACCAAACTGACCCAGCTCTCTGTTCCTAGGTCTATCTGTCAGTGGATCACCAGCTTTCTGACAGACTGGCAACAGCTAGTGAGACTGGGGAAATTCATGTCAAACAGCCGCTCCACCAACACTGGTGTCTCTCAGGGATGTGTTCTCTCCCCACTGCTCTTCTCCCTGTACACCAATGACTGCACCTCAAAAGACCCTTCTGTCAAGCTCCTGAAGTTTGCAGATGACACTACAGTCATCAGTCTCATCCAGGACGGTGACGAGTCTGCTTACAGACAAGAGGTTGAGCAGCTGGCTGTCTGGTGCAGTCTTAACAACCTTGAGCTGAACACGCTCAAAACAGTGGAGATGATCGTGGACTTCAAGTGAAACCCCCCTGCACTCCCCCCACTCACCATCATAGACAGCACTGTGGCTGCAGTGAGTCATTCAGATTCCTGGGAACCACCATCTCTCAGTACCTGAAGTGGGACAATCACATTGACTCCATTGTTATAAAGGCCCAACAAAGGTTTTACTTCCTTCGCCAGCTGAGGAAGTATAACCTGCCACAGGAGCTGCTGAAACAGTTCTACTCAGCCGTCATTGAATCTGTACTGTGCACTTCAATAACTGTCTGGTTTGGTTCAGCTACAAAATCAGACATCAGAAGACTACAGAGAACTATTCGGACTGCTGAAAAAAAGTGAAGTGACATATAGCCAAGTATGGTGACCCATACTCAGAATTCATGCTCTGCATTTAACCCATCCAAAGTGCACACACACAGCAGTGAACACACACAGACCGTGTACACACACCCGGAGCAGTGGGCAGCCATTTATGCTGTGGCGCCCGGGGAGCAGTTGGGGGTTCGGTGCCTTGCTCAAGGGCACCTCAGTCGTGGTATTGCCAGCCTGAGACTTGAACCCACAACCTTAGGGTTAGGAGTCAAACTCTCAAAAGGAGATTGAAAAGGAGATTGATCCTCTCTGAAAGGATTATTGGTGCTCCCCTGCCCACCCTTCAAGAACTGTATACATTTAGAGTGAGGAAAAGGGCTCAGAAAATCACTCTGGATCCCTCACATCCAAGTTATCCCCTTTTTGTAGTTTTGCCATCTGGCCGGCGCTTAAGAGCCGCAAATACCAGGACAGTCAGGCACAAGGACAGTTTCTTCCCTCAGGCAATCTACCTCATGAACAGTTAAATGTTCCCCACTTATGCAATAAAAATGTGCAATATCCTTATATTTATTTGTTACCCCTCCATCCTGGTACATCCCTGCATCTCACTCTATTCTATTCCATTATCATCTATAAAACAAATTTATTTATATTTTTATTTATTTTATTTATTTATTTTTTTTATTTATTTTTTTTTTGTCTGTGTGTTGTTGTTGTCTCTGTGTACAAAAAGAATACAGAAGGTAGTGTTATTTTTTTTTACAGAAAACAAGCAGTTAGTAAATGAATAGAGTGTAAGTCTAAAAGAGTTATTCTTTTTTAAAGAATAGAATTTGAATAGAGAGTGCTAGAGTTATAGGGTCGAATGAAGATGGAAGAGATGTGTTTTTGGTCGATTCTTGAAGATGGCTAAGGACTTAGCTGCTTGGATTGAGTTGGGCAGGTCATTCCACCAGGAGAGAACAGTTACTGTAAAGGCCTGTGAAAGTGAATTTGTGCAACAAGTGTGTCTCTATGTCAACAAGTGCTACTGTTCCTCTGTGACTGTTAGAGAAAGACTCTGTACGCCTGACACTGAATTGTTATTGGTATCGCTATGTCCATTCTATCTGCCTTGTAAATTCCCACAAATATGCATAACGAATCATAAGCTAATCATATTACTTCAACGAGCACTTCATTGGATGTGGTGCAAAAACTCCAGAAATTTTCACCTGAAGCACCCAATCTCATTTTTGGAGATTTTAATCATGTGTCCCTTAAAAATACTTTTTTACCATATTTTTACCAATATGTAACTTGTCCAACCAGGCAGAATAAGACTTTGGATTTCTGTTATGATACTGTCAAGGGAGCATATACATCAGTACCCTTGCCTGCCTTAGGTTCTGCCGATCATAATTGTGTACTGCTTCTTCCTACTTATAGATCTGTCCTCAAGAGAGAAAAAAATCAGACCAAAGAGGTTAAAATCTGGTCTGAAGAATCCACTGCTTGTCTTCAGGGATGCTTTGATTGCACCGAGTGGGAGATGTTTAAAGACTCTAGTAAGGACATTGTTGAACTCACTGATGTAGTCTGCTCTTATGTTACCTTTTGTGAGAGCATGAGTATTACTACTAAAAAGATCAAGGTCTACCCTAATAATAAACCTTGGATCAAAAACATTTAAGAGTAGTTTACAGAAGGAGAAGCTGTCCTGCAGTCAAGGGGGAACAAAAAAGGAGGTTAAAGTGGTAATCCTAAAAGCTAAACAAAGGTATAAAACTAAAGTAGAGAATAAACTGGCTGAGAAGAATAATGCTTCAGCATGGTCTGTAATATTGTGCAAGGCAATTATCTTTTATTATATTTTTAATATGTCTTTATACCAACAACATGTACCTAACTTGTGGAAGCAGGCTGTATTGTTGTGAAGAATCACAGATTGGGTGAAAGTATGCAGTTTTCCTAATGATTTTATCACATCCATTATGTTCGTCCACTGGTTCACCCCAGGGTTGTGTCCTTTCACTTTAATTCTATATTTTGTATGCTAATACGTGCCAAAGTAAGCATGCAAATAGGACTATACTGAAATTTGAATCATGCGTTCGCTACATGATAATGAGTCCGGTCATGGTCCTATTATTGAGGAGTTCGTCACCTGGTGTGATTAATCTATAACTAAAACAAAGGACATGATTATAGATTTTAGAACTTATGCTTTACGTTATGACACTATGATCATTAAAGACCAGGCGGTGGATTGTGTAGAAAGCTACAAATATCTCGGGACAGTCATAGATTCTGGAGATTCAAAGTGACTTTTGAAAAGAACTGTGAGATGGTATGTAAAAAGGGACATCAGCATCTGTTTTGCCTCAGAAAGCTGTCCAGATTTCACACTGATAAATCAATGATGAACCTTTTACTGAATCAGTCTTGACGTTCTCCCTTGTGGGATGGTTTGGTAATTTGTCTTTGAAGAACAAAAATTCTTTGAATCAAATTGTTAGGTAAGATTATAGGCGAACCTCAGCTTAACTTAGCCGGTCTTGATTCTAACCATTTACAGAGTAAGGCAAGTTTTATTATTAGAGATAGTTCCCACCCTTTACATGCTGAGTTTCAGCTCCTCCCTTCTGGATGTCGGTTCGTGGCTCCTAGGTGGAGAACTAGACGATATAGAAATACTTTTGTACATGCAGCTATAGAACTAATAAATGAAAAAAGGAGGACATGACACTTTTCACTATGCATGGTTACTTGTTATTTTAGGCGGGCACTGAGCATGTGTGTAAAAGCACATTGTCATGACTTTTTTATGTTTTAATATTTATAGTATTGTATGTCTTATGGATTTTCTTAAAAACGATTAGTCCACAAATACACAAATGCAAAGTTTATTTCAGCTGTTGTACTCAAATGATAACAGCTAACAACAGAGATAGTTTTAAAGCATTGCATTTGTAACAAAATGATGAACAAATGTAGTTTAGGCATAGGTTTGTGCAACGCTGTAAATATATTTACCTTTTTTAAAAATATTCCATTAAACCTGCTGATATGCAAGGAGTGTGAACTGAAATTCTCAGTTCCACCTGGTTCCACACGCATGTCTGGGAAACTCATGAATAATCATGTGTGCTCCGCCCACTGAAACCGAAAATCTCGTAACACCGGAAAATAAATAATAATGATAATAATAATAATAATAATAATAATAATAATAATAATAATAATAAATAACAATAATAAAATCAAGAGCCAGATCACGTAAACTGTTAAGACTGGCTATTGTAATATCAGCGTCAGGTAAGATACTCACGTTAATTTCTGCACTCAATTACATAATGATGTAAACTAAACTAAAATAAATAAATAAATAAATAGTTAAACTAATGTAACCAACTACACATTAACATTTAGCTTCACCGTGATAAAAGCGTCTGCTAAATGATTAAATGTAAATGTAAATAATACTAATGGTAATCAATCTGAATGATTATAGGATATGCACGCATACAGAGCGCGTGATCTCTGTGACGCGCAGATGTACAAAACAGACCCTCCCACCTCTGTATCAAACACGGAGGAGTTAGTCCCGTCCGAGTTGATACATGAAGCTCGCAGACGTCAGGTGATAAGAATCGAAACTCAAACGCAGTTTAGAAAACTAGTCCCCTCCGAATAGTGCTATTGAGTGTGAGCTCCATAATCTCCTATATTACACTATATGAGCCATAAGTACCTGGTGTATCTATGTTTTTATTGTTATTATTATTATTATTTTGTTATAAACTCGTTTCAAAATGTTATTTTTCCGTCTATTATTTCATGTAATGATTTACAGGGTTAATCACAGGAGGGTTACACGCTGTCAAATAGTTTTATAGTGTTAATATGATGAGTCTATATTGAATTTCTTGAAAAGAAGAAGAAAAAAACCCTGAAAAAAGAGCTATGGAGTTCTGTCACTGTCATCTTTCTCTTGATGTCACCTAAAGTTACTTCACATTGCATCCACCAGAGGGCAGTCAAGTCAGTAACCTACACTTGCGGATTGACCTGGGACAATAGGTTGAAATATTTCATTAAATCCAGCTGATCTTTCTTACCCTGATCATAAATTATCTAAATGCTCGGCTCATCTGAGACTAGCACCCTGACACTTCATTTATATTTCATATAGTATATTCACATATTGATCTTTAAAGAAAATGGAAACAATTAATTCCACTGTTTGACTTTTGGTTATTTGACCATTTGAATATACCTACCTACAGATTGAATTGAACTCTTTGTAACATGACCTGCCATTTTCTCCTTGCTGATTTTTTGAAATGTTGTAGAATAGGTAAAATGGCATGTTTTTATATTTATGCAGTGACATTGCATTAATTCACTCAGCAGAAACATTTATCCAAAGTTACTTACAAGAGAGGAGTAGTACAGAACAAGTGCTTCAACATGAGGAAAAATAAAATCAGATTGTGCAGTTTATTGTCATTAAAAAAAAAATACTGTCATGCTAAAGGAATAAAACATTTATACAATCCCAGTCTTGTCTAGGCCGACGCTTCAGAGAATTTAAATAGTTGTATTACACAAGACACTGACAGTATGCTTCAGAGAAATGCAGTGCTGAGCTGTCCAGGGTGCTGAAACTGTAAACCACTGTACTTCTGTTTTGTCTCTGATATCAACATGCAGTAGCTAATACTTACAAACACTAAGTCTGCACACACTAACAAAATGTTTTCATTCAACCTAGTTCTGCTACAGATTTGTAATAGGTGAGAAATACAGGAAAGGCCAAAGAAACTGTTGAACTCTATTGCTTCAGTACTCCAGTTTCTGATGGTGAGTCAGAGCACGAGTCTCATCCTTCACTGTCATGACTCACAGACAAGATCACTGAAATCAGATCCTAGATGTGACTGTCCGTTCCACTGTTTCACACTTGCTCGAGTATTGATTATCCACCAGATCCCCAAGGTCTTTGAGAAAAAACTGAACTGACATCTTTACCTTTGGGATATGACCCTGATTTTCAGTAGTGTGGACCAAGCTTTCCATGCATATAACTGCAAATGCAGCTCATTAGACAAATGATATATATATATATATATATATATATATATATATATATATATATATATATATATATATATATATATATATATATTTTTTTTTTTTTTTTTTATTCTTGCATGTAATCTTGTGTAATGTCTCAAATATTTCAAAAAGATCATTATTCTGTGAAATAGGGCATCTTGTCTGA